>NC_056597.1:31549011-31854011 GCF_018340385.1 Cyprinus carpio
GTTGTAAAAAGTTTTTTTGAAATTTCATTTCTGATTTGAGAAATGCACCAAAGTGACTGAGAAAAACTGTAAGTGCATTACACACAGAAAAAAATGTGAAAACTACAAACACAAGGCATCGACATGTTTATCAGTTCATCATCATCTACATTCTTTTGTTAATGCCATTAAACAGCAAAACAATGTTGCTGTCGGTTACATGCTGCTAAAAACATTTAGAAACAAAATGATATATTTTTTACAGCTTACTCAACTTAATGAAGCCAAATATCAAGAGATTGTCTGAAAAGCTACATAAACACACCCACTGAATTTTTTTATTTCAGCCCTGACTCATCTGTATAAACTGCACACATGAAACCCCTGAAACACCAGCTGACACAAAAGCCCCTACTGACCGAGGGATCCTTTGGGACAGGGCCTCCCACCCTCCCTCATGAGGTCGGGGCCACGGGACCCCGGGTCACCCGCCCTCACAAAAGGTGCGCGCCCTGAGGTCAGTGGGAGGCCTGGCGGTCACCCGGGACCCGTGAAAGAAAGCTGTGATGGGCAGCCCGCCCGGAGCCCACGGCCTGCTTCCACGGGTGGGAAAGGTCGCGGATGGGGCCGGAGTGGGGCTGAAGCCCATGGACACAGTGGTGGAGAGCGACTTTCAAGTGGTGCTTGGAGAGAAAGAGGCGTCGAGAGAGGATCTGAGAGGGACACACAGACAAAGGTACACTGAGGTTAAACAGAGAGCAAACGTGATGGGAATCATGGGATGCTGTTCTGATTGAAGACAGCATGTGCAAATCGGCATACTATAATTGCTTTACAACAGTTCTCCACCCACATTTACAAAATGGATTTCAGAGACCATTAATAGATCCGGGGCATCATAAAAATCAAGCTGTTCTGGTATTTTTTTAATTAAATGTAATCGCTATGAATACAAACTCTAGGCAAGAGTCTCCTGCTTTTCTCAATTTTTTGAAAAACTCCTGAAGCTTTGCTCCAGATTTGGCAGGTAACAAAGATTCACTTAAGATCAAATGCTTCACCAACATTTAAAATGTGAAAATGATCTCATCTCAAACTGTGTCCAGATTCGCTACTATTTGAAAAATGGAAAGTCAGAGATCTCAATATGAACTTAACATTTCTCATAAAATTCCCTAAAAGATCAAAGATCAAGAGCTGTTTCTCTCCATTTTCTCTCGAGAAAACAATGAGATTCCGAAAGAGACCAAAAACCACATCTCAAACTGTGCTTGGATTTGCCAAGGTTTGCAATCTCAAGTCAGAGATCCTGGCTGATTAACTCAAACATTTCTCATCAAATTCCTCCAAAGATCAAATTATCTTAGGTGCTGCTCCATTTTTTTTTTTTTTTTTTTTTTTGAAGCTTGATTTGATTTGGAAGAGGTCTCGACCATATCTTAAAAGGTCTTTACCTTTTTGGTCCACTTCTATTCATACATACTCAGACATACCTATGTTTTTTGGCAGCTTCTGCCTCATTTTGGCTCAGGTTTAAGGTAACGCACATAACTGAAATCTCAATTAAGCCTCTGAGCAATGAGGTTATCAAAGTACTGACCTGTGGTGTTGGTGTCAGTGAGCTGAACTCCAAGCGGGTACATGGGGCGATGTAGTTGTTCAGGCGTACAGCTGGTTGTCTCTGGGGTTGTAGCTGATGGAGGAGATGTGCTGGTATAGGTTTGGGAATGGGATCCTCACTGGCTCCTCGTGGATTTACGCCCTGCGTGTCGTGGCCGTGCAGGGGATCAGAGTCTCCGCCCACCTGGCTGTCATCGTCCTGGTACCGCGGAGCAGGCGGCATACAAGATGCCACTGCGCCACAAAGCGTCCTGGCGCCATGCGCTTCTCAAAGCTGCGTCTGCCACGTCCCCTCAGAACCTCAGCGTGTCACCGGGTTCACCTGAGATACCAATAATCGGTTCATACAGTAGAAATATGGAAACAGCCAACCAGAACAATGTAGCAAGACATAAACAGGAAGTTCATTTTTAAAAACACTGTCTCACCTGGCTAACAAGCAGGCTGTCCGCTGGCTTCAGTGGCGTATATGACCCAGAGTCCGTGTTAGGTCCACGGCTAGGTCGATGTCTGATTTCCCGACCCCAGCGATGCGGGTGTGTGTCATGTGATGGTTGGCAGTAGCAATAATAGGCCACCGCCACCTCTTGATGCGAGTTCGCAGGTCATATTTCCACAATGTTGCGTAATGCGTTCTTATTGTAGAACACAGCTCCATCATACACAACGAAACCGGTGCCATCCACTCACGACTACCGGCAATCTGGCCCGCGTTACACAGAAAACGTTATTGTAACATTCCTACAATGTTCAACTTGTCTCATTATAGGTAAACACACAAACTCACTTATAGGTGGCGGTGACTCTGTTTTGGATGTAGTGCGTCCCAGGAAGCATATTAAAGTACAGCATATCTGTGCGATAGAGCGTCAGGGCATCAAACGTACAGCCTATCGCCGCTTGCAGGGGTCTTTACACCACGCCCCCGACTGATGCTCCGCCTCCGCACGGAACTGGGCTCCAACACTTGCATTAATGTTTCCAGGACACAACACAAAAACTAGAGGCCGGACAAAGAGAGAGTGATAATAGAAATGAGCAGAGTAGAGGGATGAAGTGTATTAGACTAATAAAGAATAGATCTAATGCACACACAAAGAAAAAACACACACACACACACACACACACACACACACACACAAAGAAACATGCTGAAAAAGAAACACACAAGAGTGTGTACACTAGACCTATTGCTAGATATATAGACAGACAGACAGACAGAAAGATCGCAGAAGAGAGATGATAGATAGATAGATGTGTAGTAGATAGTAGAAAGCTCGAAATTTCATTCTGAAAAAATGGAAGAAATACAATGTCATTGTAGATAGAGTGTGTGCAAGCAAGATAGACAGACAATAGATAGATAGATGATCGATAGATAATAGATAGACAGACAGACAGACAGACAGAAAGATAGACAGACAGACGACCTAGAGAGATAGATAGATAGATAGATAGATAGACAGATGATAGATAGATAGACAGACAGACAGACAGATAGATAGATAGATAGATAGATAGACAGATGATAGATAGATAGATAGACAGATGATAGATAGATAGATAGATAGATAGATAGACAGACCGACAGACAGAATGAGATGATAGATATACAGATGATAGATAGATAGATAGATAGATATAGATAGACAGATAGATAGATAGAATAGACACAGGATAGACAGACAGATAGATAGATAGATAGATAGATAGATAGACAGACAGACAGACGATAGACATGATAGATAGATAGATAGATAGATAGCAGAGAATAAGACAGATAGATTCCAAAAATTTGGATGACAGATCGATAGATAGATATATCGATAGATAGATAGACAGACAGATAGATAGATAGATAGATAGATAGCTGATAGATAGATAGATAGCACCGTGATTCCCAAAAAAGTTGGGACATGTACAAATTGTGAGTAAAAAAAGAAGGAATACTTTACAAATATCATAACTTATATTTTCTTCCAATAGATATAGATAACTATCAAATGTGAAAGTAGGACATTTTGAAAGTCATGCCAAATATTGGCTCTTTTGGATTTCATGGAAGCTACACATTACAAAAGTTGGGACACGGTACAATAAGAGCCCGCAAAAGTTAAATGTACATATAAGGAAAAGCTGGAGGACCAATTTGCAAATTATTAGGTCCAATTGGCAACATGATTGGAGTTATAAAAAAAGAGCCTGCTCAGAGTGGCAGTGTCTTCTCAGAAGTCAACGGATGGGCACGAGGAATCACCAATCCCCCTATGGCTTGCGGCGGGAAAAAATAGTTGGGTGGAGCAATCTCAGAAAGGAAGTTTCATTCAGAGTAGTAGCATGGAATTGCAAAGAGTTGAGTTAGAAGTTATTCTAGCAATCTTACAGAGTTGCCTAACTATCATCCAAAGATTCAGAGGAATCTGGAAACTAATCTCTGGTGCGGTAAGTGGTTCAATGGCCCCCCAGACCCACACGGGGAAAGAACCGCTACTGGGATGCCCGTGATCTTCGGCCACTTATGACGGCACTGCATCACATTACAGGGATGCTACTGTAATAATGGAAATCACAAACAAGGGAGCTCAGGGAGATTACTTCCAGAGAGAAACATTGTCGTGGAATGAACACATATCCTCACCCGTTGCCATGTGCGCCCGGGTGCCAGCTAAAAACTTCTATAGGTCAAAAAAAGAAGTCATATCTAAACATGAATCCAGAAGCGCAGGTGTTTTCTCTGGGCAAGGCTCATTTAAAAAAAAACTGGACTGTGGCAAAGTGGAAAACTGTTCTGTGGTCAGGACCAAATCAAAATTTGAAGTTCTATTTTGGAAAAACTGGGGACGCCATGTAATACGCCGGACTAAAGGAGGACAAGAGGACAAGACCCAAGTTGTTACAGCGCCTCAGTTCAGAAGCGCATCTCTGATGGTATGGGGTTGCATGAGTGCGGTGTGGCATGGATGCTCAGCTTACACATCTCATGGAAAAAGCACCATCAAAGCTGAAAGGTTATATCCCAAGTTCTAGAACCAACATATGCTCCCATCCAGACGTCGTCTCTTTAAGGGAAGACCTTGCATTTATTCAAACATGACAATTACAGAGCCACATACTGCATCAATTACAACATCAGGCTGCATGCCCTGCGTTAGAAGAAGGATCCGGGTACTGAAAGGGCCAGCCTGCAGTCCAGATCTTTCACCCATAGAAAAAAATTTGTGCGC
This sequence comes from Cyprinus carpio, assembly GCF_018340385.1. Lineage (NCBI taxonomy): Eukaryota > Metazoa > Chordata > Actinopteri > Cypriniformes > Cyprinidae > Cyprinus > Cyprinus carpio. The sequence goes on from NC_056597.1 coordinate 31,553,835, forward strand.
ATCATAAAGAGGGAAGATGTGACAAAGAAGATTGCTAAGACAGTTGAGCAACTAGAAGCCTGTATTAGACAAGAATGGGACAAATTCCTATTCCTAAACTTGAGCAGCTTGTCTCCTCAGTCCCCAGCGACGTTTGCAGACTGTTATAAAAAGATGAGGGGATGCCCCACGTGGTAAACCATGGCCTTCTCCCAACTGTTTTGAGATGTTGTGATGCCATGAAATTTAAAATCAAATTATTTTACCTTAAAATGATACATTTTCTCAGTTTAAACATTTGATATGTCATCTATGTTTGTATTCTGAATAAAATATTGAAAATTTGAAACCTTCCACATCATTGCATTCTGTTTTATTCACAACTTGTACAGTGTTCCAACTTTTTTGGAATCGGGTTTGTAGATAGACAGAAAGACAGACAGACAGATGATCGATAGATAGATAGATAGATAGATAGATAGATAGATAGATAGATAGATAGATAATTAGATAGATAGATAGATGTGTTTGTTTGCTTTCATAAACTGATTTGCTACAATTCAGTTCTGGTTAGAGTTTTTGAGGTAGAATCATGAGACGGGGGCGGGGCTACAGGAACCTTTGGAAGCCGAATGAGATGCGGGTTAGTTCACACAGAGGACAGGGGATTGGCTGGGAGAGCTTTCAATCACGGTCACACCCACACACTCAGGTCAAGCACTTCAGGAACACGGCATGTGCACACAGTTACTAAAAGAGAAGGAGTAGTTTTCTTTATAAATACTATATTAACGACAACAGGTCGGTCCTGAGGGAAGCAAAGGGATGAACAGAGATGTGTGTCGTTTGGATCTGAGGATAAATAAGCTTCACACAGCAAGCAAATCAAAAGGGAGAGCAGAAAAACAAGTGTCGTGCGGAAATTGTGATGTGTGTTGTGTGTGAGAGACAGAGAGGACGAGCGAGAGAGAGAGAGAGGAGGAGAGAGGAGAGAGAAAAGAGCGAGGGGGATGGGGTTTTTTTCATGGTGTTTGTGTGAGGTGTGTGGACAAAGAGAAGGAGGGAAATGAAGGAGCTGCATCAAAAGTAGAGCACATCACAAGGGCCAGGGAGAAAAAAAAGGAGGGGGGAGAGAGAGAGAGAGAGAGTGAGGGAGAGAGAGTGATGAGTTGAGCTGTGAGAGAGAAGAAGAGAGGGGAGAGGGGAGAAACTGCGGCGGTTTAACATGGTCTTAACGTTTTTGGTCACACGTCTATTCAAGCGTTTGAACATAGAGAAGGGGAGGAGGGTAATAATCTGAAGACGGAGGTAGAGAGAGAGAGTGAAAGAGGAGAGGGTTTGAGAGAGTATGGAGAGGCGAGAGAGAACGGGGGAGGATGAGACATCGGCAGAGGGGGTGGGGAGGGATGGGGAGGGTGGGGGGGAGATCGCACAGCAGAGAGAGAAAGAAAAAGGGAAGACAAAAAAAAAAGAAAGAAAATGTTCAGTTCAACAGCGTCTTCCGTTTCTTTTCAAGCTTTAAAGGTCAAGTGAAGATCTATTAGACATAAGACAGAAGGAGAAACACATGAGGGAGAAAACTAAAGAGGAGCGGAAGAGACTGAAAAAAAATGGCAAACAGAAGAGAGGGAAAGAGTGTAGAGGCGAGCAGGAGAGAGAAATATCAGAACGAGAGACGAGGAGAGAACGAGAGAGTGAATGTATGGGTAGGGTAAAGTAAAAGGAAACTAAGAGACGCCTCAATTAAAACACCACCAATCGCTGGTTGTGATGAACGATTTTAGTAATCGTAATGGTTCATTAAGAATGTTAATTTGATCTGCCCTCGATCATCTCTGTCCACTCTCCATCCCTTCCACCCGCACCCAATACCCCCACCCAAACAACACCCACACCAATCAGCTACTGGCGTCTGCGGGTCAAACACAGGTAATTACAGACAGTCACATTCACAAATAGGCTATTCACACCGCAGCCGGGAGCAATTAACGATCACAGCTAAATCCTAGTTCAATCTGGTTCCCTCGTTCGTTCAGGAGAGTGCTCAAACACGCATGCGATCGGTCGAGTGCAGTAGTATGATAAAGGTGTTGTTGTGTCTAGCAAGCCAAAATAATAAACCCAGACCGTTATTCTGCTGCTTGTCCTAGATCAGGGAGGCGGTCCAGCTAATCAATCTGCTTTAATTAACAGTGATTGTTGTTAAACTTTTAAAACAAGTAATGGTCAATGAAAGGCAATGATGTTTTCTGAACACATACTGTGCATATTTGCTGATATAGTAGTACGATTTATTTACTTGCAACCTAGTTAATATATAGGTGGTCTGTTGTTGTTTTTTTTAGTTTGTTTTTTAAGTTTTTTTTATTCTCGCTTTTTTAAACATGACAGATTTAGTCCTAGTGTATTTATTTAGTAATTCACTTGACGTGAGGTGTTATTGGTGTTGGTTTTTTGTTTTTGAAATTGCATTTAGTTTTTATTATGTATCTTATTGTTTTTTTTTTTTCAATTTTAGTCATCTACTAATTTTTTGCCTGGGTGTTTGTGTCAGGTATTTAGGTTTTCGGATGTCTATTTAGTTTTCAGTGTACGTAATTGTAGTCATTTTAATCATTACCAATGTACGTAGTTTTAGTTTTAGTCATTTAATTTTAATTTATACAGGTAATTTTTACTTTACTAATAATTTTATTGTGTGTGTTTTTTTGTTGGCTTGATTAATTACTTGTTTTAAGTGTCTATTTAGATTTTTTTTTTTTCAGATTTGTATCTCAATTCAGTAATTTTAAATTATTTTCATTACTTCAAACTTAAAATACATTTCTTTGATCTCACGATAATGTTTATATATATAGTTTTAGTTTCAGCTTTAGTTAATGATAATACACTAAATTTCCATGAACTAAAGACAATATCTATAAAAACACAAACATAGAAAACATTCATAACATTTAACAACCTCTCACAACAACATCATCTACATCTTAAAACAAATAAAACACACATATTGCACAACAACAACATCCACCAGCTAAAAAAACATTCATAACATTTAACAGCCTCTTATACTTTGTAGCTCAATTAAAACATTGTGCATGACCAAATAACTGTTATTCATGTATGTTAAATTTCCAGTGTTTCTAATGCTGATGCTCATTGTCAGCTGAGCTTGTGTTTGCGTTGGCTGTCAATGTGAAAAGGCTTTTACATGCGGGAGAAAGTCCAACACGAACAAACACAGTTTCCTCCAGAGGTTCAGCAGCGCCACAAACAGTCTCTGGTCCAATGTTCCCTCTAAGCTGCCGGCGCGCGCGGTCCGCGCACTTCTTCCAACCGCAGCCCGCGCAGAAGAAAATATGTGCCGCGCACACGCAATAAATGAGTTGGGAAAAAGCCATTTGCGAAAAAACGCGAATGAATTGCAATGCTCGGATAAACCGCTACAGAGTTGTAGTCACGATAAGTTAGAACCGGTGAATGTGGTTTAGTTTCATAAAAAGAATGTGCGGCAAACATGAGTCGCTGTAGAAAACCGAATATTTTAATGGTTGCGTACGAAATAGCTCAATCGTGGCGCCGACGCAAACGCAATGACGTGAAAATAAAAACGTCCAATCAAGTATGATGAAAGAAGAGCGGTTTGATTAAGTGCTGGAAACAGCGGATGATGGGCACAGAACGGTAAAAAAACTCAGAGACACATTTACAGTCACACACAGGGTAGTTTGTAAATAAAAGAGCAAAGAATCGAAGAATTGACGTTTCACGTTTTTTTTTTATTTAAATATTAACTTACAGATCTCAGTTTAAAATGCTTCAGTTTCTGTTTCTATTCTATCAGTTTTAAATGCTTCAGTTTTGCTATTCTATTGTATTCTATTCTATCGTTTAAATGCTGCAGTTCTATTCTATCAGTTTTAAATGCTGCACAGTTTCTATTCTATTCTATTCTATTCTATCAGTTTTAAATGCTTCAGTTTCTATTCTGTCTGTTCTATTCTCTTCTATCGATCTATCCCTATTCTATTCTATTCTAGCAGTTTAAATAATTCAGTTGTTTTGATATAGTATGTTAGGCCTATATTATAAACCCTAATAAATAATTGACTTGTTTTAATGGAGTCTCTGCTCATCAGGGATGTATGTATTTTATTCTTACGAAAATGCAGAAGAACAAAAAAGTAATATTATTCGTGAAACATTATTGCAATTGCTAATATTGGTGTTCCTGTTTTAATAATACTTTAAAATATAATTTATTCCCGAGGAGAGAAAAGCTGAAGTTTTCAGGCATCATACTTTCCAGCCTTCAGTGGTCCCCCCCTATTATCCTTCAGAAATCATCTCATATGCTGATTTACTATCAGTGTTGAATCTGGGTTGTAGGGCTTAATATTTTTACTTATTTTTGTTTTTTAATATTTTATTTTTGGAACATGCTACGTACTTTTTCTTTGATTCTTAGATAAATTAAAAAAAGTTAAACGAGAACAGCCATTATTCAAAATAGAACTCTTTTCTAAAAATATGTCTTTATATCACGTTTTATCCATTTAACACATTCTTACTGCAGAAAAAGTAAAATAAGAAAAAAAAGAAAAAAAGAAAAAAATTAATGACCAAAAACTTTTTAGGCCTATGTATATTGGAACACAAAAGTTTCTATTTTGAATAAACACTGGCCTTTTTTAACTTTTTATTTATCAAAGAATCCCCAAAAAAAAGCACAAGTCCCAAAAAACAATATTAAGCAGCACAACAGTTCCAGCATGAAATAAATCAGCATATTAGAATGATTTCTGAAGGATCATGTGACCACTGAAGACAGGGAGAAATGATGCTGAACATTGCTTTGCTTATAGGAATAAATTATATTTTTAACGTATATTAAAATAGAAAACAAAACTTTTATTTTAAATTGCAATAATTATTTCACAGTATATTTTGGTGAAATAATATTCAGTAAGTTTTATCAGAATCTAAAATGTACATCATTTAGTCACGGTCAAATCAACATACAAAAGCACATTAAAGTTAAAAAGTTACCACACTTTTTTTGTGTGCGCGCTGTACAAGTCTGGTATAAAACGATGTTTTTGCACAGGTGGCGAAATGTTCCGCCCAATAGAGAAAAGTTTTGCTCAGCAAGAAAAAAAAAATTAGAGGGACATTGGTTGGTCCCCTTCAGACGGAGGAAACTCATCCTAAGTGTGCACATGACCGTGACGTGATGAACACACACACACACGTGTGCACATGACCGTGACGTGATGATCCTGTATAAGGGAGAAATGAAAGCGTCAGTGTGCAGCGCTCAGAAAACCACCGTGCGTAAGCAACCTAAAAAATGACGTCTGTAATCTCGCACCGGTGATCAAGATTTCATCACACATTATTCTGCAAATGAGAAAAGAACAGCGTCTCACGATGCCCTGCAAACAAAGAAAGGAAATCAGTGAATGAGCGGGGAATGAGTCAGTCTGTCGCTCTGCACTGAAAGAGCAAACAGAGACTCCAGCGCCGCCCTGCAGGAGGACACAGAAAACACACCCAGCCCAACAGCACTACACCCACCGGAGGAGTGGAGAGAGGAGCGACGGAGGGAGGAAGAGCCCAAACACAGGGAGGAGGTGAAGACACGAGTGATGACAGCAGAGGAGAGCACAGAAGCCTGGCTTATACTTATGACTCTTCATTAGACTGAGGCAGCAGAAAACTGCTGGGAATAATGCTGAAAACACACGCTTCATATAGAAGCATATGCTCTTTGTGTCTGATCATGTTTGGAGAGACAAGATACCGTCATACTATGAATACAAAGGATCTAAAGAATAAACAAAAGCTTTAAATATATATATATATATATATATATATATATATATATATATATATATATACTATATATATATATATATATATAAATTAGTGACAAGCCCCTTTTTCTGTTATACTGTGCAAAATATTAACGTTAAAAGGACATTTTAAACTGTTTTATTAAACAAGTAAAAATTAAAACATGTTTCCATCATGTATTTCTCTACTAGCTATAGTTGACGGAATAAAAAAAGATCAAAACAATAAAAATAAATTCAGCATTTATTTATTATTACATGTATATATTTATATTATTATAAATAAAATAATAAAAAAACTTATCTAAAAAAATAAAAATAATAAATATACACATAAAAAAAAAACATTCACACATATATAAATAAAAAAAATAAATATGCACAGCACACACACATATTATGTAAACAAAACATTTTTTTTTGGATGCGATTAATCGCAATTAATTGTTTGACAGCACTTACATATACAAATACAAAAAAAGGTCAAAACAGAATATTCTGATATTCTAAATATACCCAAAGTTATTGTTAACTTTATACTGTGTAGAATCAAAAGCATCTTTATAAAATGTAACGTGTTTAAATGTATATGCAGGTAATAAAAGTATTTTTAAGGTATAAGACATGAAGTATCTGAAAGGAGATGTTTTTGAGTAAAAGTTCAGCCCTTCGCTGCTGGTTTAGATGATGCTCCTCTGAACTGAATGTCTGTCGTTTCTGATTATAGTGCAAACGGCAAACATGGAACAAAAAATGCCTCTGGGTTATCATTTCACAACGACACAAAACAACAGTATAAACGAGGCTTGAAGAAGAGAAGAGAAGAGAAGAGAAGAGAAGAGAAGAGAAGAGAAGAGAAGAGAAGAGAAGAGAAGAGAAGAGAAGAGAAGAGAAGAGAAGAGAAGAGAAGAGAAGAGAATGAGGAAGGGTAAAAAAAATTGAAAACTGGTTGTGTGGTAGATTTTGTGCATGTCTGTGTGTGAGAGAGACAGTGTGTGTGTGTGTGTGTGTGTGTGTGTGTGTGTGTTATGCATGTATGTCTCTGTCAGTATGTGTGTGTGTGTGTGTGGTGTGTGTGTGTGTGTTTGAGTGAGAGAGAGTTGTGTGTGTGTGTGTGGTGTGTGTGTGTGTGTGGTGTTATGCATGTATGTCTCTGTCTGTATGTGTGGTGTGTGTGTGTGGTGTGAGTGGTGTGTGTGTGTGTGTTGTGTGTGTGTTTTGAGTGAGAGAGAGAGAGTTGTGTGTGTGTGTGTGAGTGTGTGTGTGTTTGAGTGAGAGAGAGTGTGTGTGTGTGTGTGTGTGTTATGGATGTATGTCTCTGTCAGTATGTATGTGTGTGTGTGTGTGTGTGTTGTGTGTGGCTGTGTGTGCGTGATGAGAGAGATAGAGAGAGAGTGTGTGTGTGTGTGTGGTGTGTGTGTGTGTGGTGTGTGTTATGCATGTATGTGTCTGTCAGTATGTGTGTGTGTGTGTGTGTGTGTGTGTGTGTGTTTGAGTGAGATAGAGTGAGTGTGTGTGTGTGTTTGTGTGTGTGTGTGTGTGTTATGCATGTATGTCTCTGTCAGTATGTGTGTGTGTGTGTGTGTGTGTGTGTGTGTGTGTGTGTGTGTGTGTGTGTTTGAGTGAGAGAGAGAGAGTGTGTGTGTGTGTGTGTGTGTGTGTGTGTGTTTGAGTGAGAGAGAGTGTGTGTGTGTGTGTGTGTTATGCATGTATGTCTCTGTCAGTATGTATGTGTGTGTGTGTGTGTGTGTGTGTGTGTGTGTGTGCGTGAGAGAGAGAGAGAGAGAGAGTGTGTGTGTGTAAATGAGTGGTGATGTCTTGCATGTATGTCTCTGTCAGTATGTATGTATGTGTGTGTGTGTGTGTGTGTGTGTGTGTGTGTGTGTGTGTGTGTGTGTGTGTGTGTGAGTGAGTGTGTGTGTGAGTGTGTTTGAGTGAGAGAGAGAGAGAGTGTGTATGAGTGTGTGTGTGTGTGTGTGTGCCTGTGTGTTTGAGTGAGAGAGAGAGTGTGAGTGTGTGTGTGTGTGTGTGTTATGCATGTATGTCTCTGTCAGTATGTATGTGTGTGTGTGTGTGTGTGTGTGTGTGTGTGTGTGGTGTGTGCGTGAGAGAGAGAGAGAGAGAGATTGTGTGTGTGTGTTGTGTGTGTGTGTGTGTGTGTGTTATGCATGTATGTCTCTGTCAGTATCAGTACTTTTTTTTTTTTTTTAATTTTTCTTTTTTTTTACTCACTGTAAGGGACACACTCATACTGGATCTCCAGGTATTTGTAAGTACCAGGACAGGGGTCAGGAAACACATCTGCCCCGGCGACGACCACACACTGGGTCCTGTTATTACACCTGAAACACACACACACACACACACACACACACACACACACACACACACACACACACACACACACACACACACACACACACACACACACACACACACGTTTGTTTTTGTGAACTGTGGCGTAATGGTTTTTATTCTGTACAAACTGTATGTGCTATCACCCTACACCAACCCTACACCTAACTCTACCCCTTACAGGAAACTTTGTGCATTTTTACTTTCTCAAAAAAACTCATTCTGTATGGTTTATAAGTGTTTTGAAAAATGGGGACCCTCTCCTTGTAATACCTGTGTCATACCCATGACATTATACAAAGTTGTGTCCTGATATGTCACAAAAACACGCACACGATCATCACACACTGTTATTACACCTGAAACACACACACACACACACACACACACACACACACACACACACACACGATCATCAGTCTTGCACTGCTAAACAGCCACACGGAGGAGAGGAGTCGCCAAAGACGTCAATAACCAGGTAGAACGTCTGAGAGACGCTTCAGAATGAGATCATGTGAATCATCTCTCATCAGCTCAACTCAATGAAGGAGACCCACTCATCTCTCTCTCCCTCTCTCTCTCTCTCTCTCTCTCTGTGGAAATGGACAGAGTGAAGCAGCATTGATTTGTTCTTCTAGGAAGCAGCAGCAGCTCAAACACTGGGGAGACACGCTGACGCCAAAACACTCAAACACACACATAATCTCATCCACACACACATATCACATACTTCCAGCGCCTTTATATAAAGCTAACCATTATGACCAACACATTAGAAACATTACTTACTTTAAAGAATAATCATTTTGTGAAAGGAGAACATCTTTACATTACTACAAAGACAGGTTGTATCAGATGTAGCTCAATTTTTGGAGGCAATTTTGTCACAAATTTTATATATATATATAAACACTAGGGGTGTAATGGTACACAAGCATGAAGGTTCAGCATGTACCACGGTTTTGACATCAAAGTTCAGTATGGTTTTAGTACAGCAGGAGGAAAAAAACTTAACATATATTTTAATATATATATATATATATATATATATATATATATATATATATATATATATATATATATATATATATATATTAAATTCAACAATGGCTTACTGAACAAATTGCCTTTTCTTTAAAAAAATTCATTTACAATGAAAATGTTCTTAGGGATAACCTCAACTTCTGCTCTAAATTATAGAGAGCCCTTTTACATTACTACAAGGTTACAATTAATACTTAATTATACTCAAGGTTACTATTTATTTTTAAGTATAATAATCATTTAATAAAAAATTAAGAATTTGCATGGAAACATTTACTGTAAATTGCACATAATGCAGTTTTTCAATTAACTTCTAAATTATACAATTTGTATTTGTCGTTGAAATATAATAATTTACACAATGGCTGTCATAACTTGTTTCATAAAAGATTTATTTAAACAAAAAATACTATGTGACATTTTGGCATGATTTTTTCATTAAACTCAATCTTTCATAAAAACAACAAGCAAAAACAAAGAGATCAAAAACCTCACTTGCGCTACGCACCACCATTTAAACTGATACGTTTTAGTATACGGTGATATGTCGCGACACATCAAAGATCGGCAACACGTCATGTATTGTCTGAATTTCCTAAAAATATTAAATGATTTGTTTGGTACACGTGTACTGAACCAAAAGACGCGCACCAAAAATCTTCAGTACAAATACCTGTACTGTTACACCCCTAATATACACTGTAAAAGATAAAAGAATAAAAAACTACATTTTACGAACTGAATATTTGCTTAACAACAAATCTGTGGTTGACTTGATGAATTTACTGGTTGATTGAGTCATTTTGAATTTAGTGAACGAATCAATTCAAACTGACAAAACATACTAGCGTTACTCCTAATGACAAATTCTGTCATGAAACTCTAGATGGCGCAGGTTGATGGGTCCTTAAATTAAACTGACGATATTCTCAACATTAGATGACTTGGCACAAGCTGATTGGTTCATGCTGCATACGCAGTTAATGAGCATGCTGCTTTACACTTAAATGGCTGGTTAGCATTCGCTTTAGCATTTTGCAGCGCACTTTCAGAGTTCCTCTGAAACCCTCCACCTTCCCCAGCTCCACCTGTATTGATTTTATACCCTATTTGTGCAGCAGCAGTATGTCTTAATCGGCATATGTACTGGCAGAACTGCGGTTATGAATAGATGAGAGAATCTAGATGTGAGTTGATCTGTACCTGTGTGACATGATCTTGAACGCGTCCGGCTGGTAGCACTGCACATTCTCCATCTGGAAGGGGTCGGCGTCGCAGATCTTGTCGTCAGTGCGGCCGTAGTTGGCCGTCTCGATCATGATGACATCACTTCCTGGGCAGCGCAGCTCGATGGGGTATCCCTCACACGCCAGCTCTCTCCTCATCAGACCGAAGGGCATCGCCGCTCGACTCAGACCTGATGATCACAGACACACAATCACAGCCTCATGACGGGTTTCTCAACATCTGTCTGCGGCTCAACAAGATCATGTGATCCTCTATCTATCTATCTATCTATCTATCTATCTATCTATCTAAAAACCTAAAATACAAACAAAAATGGTTCAATGAGCCAAATATAACACACCAATGTCTCAATAAGCCAATACAACAGCCAATAGAATCACTCCCAGGTCTGAGGAGGCGGAGACTAGACCAGGTGTTGTAGGGTGCAGAACTCACCTTGTTCGGAGGGAGCGATGTTGCTAAGCAACACAGGACACATCCACAGTAACCAGAGTGACAGCGCCATGGTAAGGACAGAGGAACGGACGAGGTGAAAGGCGCGGGACAGTCTCCTGTAACGTCAGCTGAACCTGCAGAGAGACAGACAGACAGACGGCCGACCCCATTCAGTCTGATGGCATTACAGAGAAACGCTCAGCTCTGAAGATACACATGAGAGCACAGCTTCAGCACTGGGCTACTCTAATCTAAGGTCACAGCAAAAAGACAGTTTCTTACAGCCAAACTTAAAATACTCAACACTAAAACTCCAGAAACGCTATTTTCCACTCTGTCTGAAATAAAATGACTTTAATTAAAATTAGCATATGTTTTGTGTTATTTGACATGTATTTTTTGTTGAAAAGTATATTGAAATAACTTCCCGACTGCTGCATCTAAGCTGATTGATTCATGTTATTAAATCAGATCTTCGTCAAGCTCATCATAATCTCTTATTTTCATATCATTCTAATCATACGTAGTTCATCATTCACAATCACACAAGAGGATAATGTGTTTTAATTGCAGTGAAGAAGGTCAGTGCTCACACTAATACGATCGCTGTTTATTGACGTATCTATTGATCATCAGACTGCAATACTGTCATAGCGGGAGCTGCTCTCCAGCCGCTGCTGACGTGAATGATCACAGCGTCCGATGACAGAGCAGCTGAGCGGCTCGATACTGCGTTTTCATGTGAGGTTTGAGCTCAAACCCACAGCCTCAGTCAAATGAAATACATTTACACTGTCATATAAACTTATGGGTGGATATATCTAGAAAATATAATCCTGAGATCACAAAAATATATAGTATATAGTATCCATGGATCTTGTTTATTTGCTGCCAAACGAATCAAATACAACGTTTAAGTATCTTTCTAGTTTAAAGGAATAGTTCACCCAAAAATGAAAATTTGCAGAGAATTTACTCACACTCAGGCCATCCGAGATTAGGATGAGTTTGTTTCTTCATCAGGTTTGGAGAAATGTAGCACTGCATCAGTGTCTCAGCAATGGATGCTCTGCAGTGAATGGGTGCCGTCAGAATGAGAGTCCAAACAGCTGATAAAAACATCACAATAATCCACAAATAACTCCAGTCCATCAGTGAACATCTGGAGAAGACAAAAGATGAAGCAATTCAAGGAAGTGTTATTATGGATTATGGACTTGTATTTGAGTTAAAAACATCTTAATGCTGGATGTGTTTCATCTTTTGTCTTCTCCAGATGTTCACTGATGGACTGGAGTGCTGTGGATTACTTGTGGATTATTGTGATGTTGTTATCAGCTGTTTGGACTCTCATTCTGACGGCACCCATTCACTGCAGAGCATCCATTGCTGAGACACTGATGCAGTGCTACATTTCTACAAATCTGATGTTATTTTATATATAACATAATAAGCAATAAGTATATAACCTGAGCTAAAACGCAGTCTGGTATCTGATCAGCATTTCACTGAATCAGTCAAGTGTGAGCGTGAATATTATGATTGTGTGCGAGTGCACTGGAAAACTCATTCTTTAAGGATCAGTAATTCAGGATCCCTTCAGACAGACTCGCACACACATTGATTGGTCGGCAGCCGTCTCTCGACATGCAGTCGCCATGGTAACGCTGCGACGAGGGCTGCAGCGGTGGCGGAGGAGACTCGCATCTCTCGCTCATTTGTGTTTCTCTCTCTGTTCAGTGCGTCCGGGTTGGTTTTTCCTGCTATGATCTATGTCTCATTTCTTTTTCACAGTTACAGTGCTGTGGAACCCCTGCGGGCTCCGTCTCTATTGATGGTGCTTCAGAAATACTCCCGATCCCAGGAGACAGAATCAGACGATTTATCATCAGCGTTTCCCCAGGCGCAGCGACTCGCACCAGAACAAGAGCTAAACTCCAGCCTCAGGCTTCAGCGCGGCCTATAGCAGAAAAACACTCCATCGCTGATGGAAATAACAGACACTGTAAATGCTGGGTTGTGATTGGTCAGTCACTGACAGCTGTACTTTTAGAATCACAACAACACTATAATCCCTTAATCGCTCCACACTCTCTTTTTCTTCTCACATAATAAAATCATTTAGACTCACATCAATATTATATGTCCATTTTTATTTATTAATTCAGTAAGCAGCCATATAATAAGTGGCTCTGCTTCACATTAGACTCTTGATCAATGACTGGTTAAATAGTTAATCTAGTCAATAAAATTACTGACAAATATGCTCGACCAAATATTCTATCTGGGACAAAAATACCCAATATTATGGCAATTATATATATATATATATATATATATATATATATATATAAATGCATTTCTATATTCATTTTTGATCAGAATATACATTAATATCCACATATCCACAAGATAAATTAATATTACAAATGAGAGTCAGTTCATTATGAAGAATTCACATTAGCCTCTAAACAACAGATAATAATTCAGTTTACATGCTCTTATTCTCAGCTTTTTTCAAGTTATATTTTATATTGATAACTTATATTATTTATAAATGTAAACAATTTATTTATTTATTTATTTACTTATTTTTTACAATTAATTAATGTTTATACATTTATAAATAATTTTTATGAGTAATCAATGTTTATACATTGGAAAACATCTTTAGAGTTTGATCTGTTAACATTTCAAAAATGTTCTAATATTAACATATTTTCATCAACTAAAATTGTATTTTTTGTCAACAAAAATGATATGCCACTTAAATGAGTGTAAAATGGACTGACATTAATATAAATGACAAAGTGTTTTTGTCAAAAAAAAAAAAAAAAAACCTAAAAATGGTGTAAGCAGTAACACTGGACTTATATATAATGACTGGATCAATACATTAAATATAATATCTGGAATAACACACACAAACACACTCAGACACGTTTACTCATCTATCTAAATGAAGACATTGCATAGACTTCAACTGACTTTATATACAGCTAGTTCTAAATACTATAACCCAACCTAAACAAACACTAACAGAAAACTTTCTGCATGTTATTTTTAACCTGTTATTACAAATGAGGGCATCCTCAAAATGAGGTTTTGTCAGATTTAGCTCACATCTGTAGCAAATCTTTCCCTTAAATATGGTTAAGTATAGCTACAAACACACACACGTTCATGTTGACTGATTCTAACCAAATGAAGAGGATATGCATTTAGATCCCCACCGCTTATGGAAATCAGAAACATGATACCGACTAAATAAAGGTGAAACCACACACACACACACACACACACACACACAGAGCCCTGTACGACTGATCAGTCCAGACACAAGAGTCACACTTCAGACGCCCTCGAACACAGAGTTATTCTCTGTCACAGAATGAACTGAAGCAGCCAAAACACGGACGGACAGCTGAAGATCAACCAGTCACCAGACTGTGTGCTGAAGCACAGAATTACTGCATGCAAATAATAACCAGCCATCTTCACATGCTTTATGGTCCAGGTGCACTAACAGGTGCACTGATAAAAAATCTGGTGTAGGATTGACTTCAACATTGTTCTTACTCAGAAACTGCTAGTAAATTTCACAAATAATTACAAAGACATTGCAAGTAACACATTCAATTAAACATTACATCTCTGAGGTACGAAGACTGAAATTGTATTTTCTTGTCAAAAGTACTCAGTGTGAGGTCACAGGCATTAATCACATGACATATACATCACTGACACCTGTGACACATGTGAAAGTGTGAACATTTTAATGAAAGACAACTCCATCTGTCTGTTCATCAGAGCTCATGAGTCACTGTTTCTCCTGCATCTGTCTCGCTGTGTCCCTCATGATCACACACACACACACACACACACACACACACACACACACACACACACACACACACGATCCCTAATGGCCCAGTGACTTACGCAAATAACACCTTCTACTTTAGTACTGGCAAAAACACTGGAGACTGACACACCCTTACACACACACACACACACACACACACACACACATAAAAGATAAAAACACATTATTAATTATTAAAAATAATTATGAACAATTATTTTTAAAATTAGTGGTAATATGGATAATTCAGTGCAGTGTTATTTTGGCATCATTGATGAACTAATGTAGTTTTTCTTTTTAATTCGTTTTTTTTTTTTTTGTTACATTTTTGTAATTGTTTTGTGTTTTTTCATTGTTAAAATAAAAGAAAAATGTCTATATAGTTTGTTGTTGTTGTTGTTGTTGTTTTACTTTGGTTTGGTTTTTATATTTTATTTTATTTTATATTTATTTTTATTTCAAGTAACTAACGTGTTTTTTCTTTGGTTTTAGTTTTAACCCTGGTGCAGTTTAATATATTCACATATATGAAATGTATCATGCATTTACCACACTGTATGCACACACTTCATAAAAATGAATGCTGTCAGAAATTAAATTAATTATTCTATGTTCTACATAGAAAAACAAACCATATCTTCTCTGTTCAGGATCTATCCTCAAGCAGAAAAATTTTGATATGGTATAACTCAATTTAGGTTTAATCAATATCAGTAAAAATGGAAGATTATTGTGTATGAACACAGTATATGTATCTGTGAAAACATTCATGAGACACAACTGTTATTCAGTGACTATTAAAGATGAATTTGCCTCCAGGTGTAATTAAATGTCAAAGTCTAATTAATGTCCGGCTGTGCTGCACTTTCACGGATAACAGAAGCATTGATGAAAGTGTTTTGTGAGATAAACATGGACCACATTCAGCCAAATATTGCCGTCCTCGTCTGTCAGAGTGCACTAATTCACTGTCGTGATCAAAACCTGTGTTTGTGGAGCGCCGAGAATCAAACACAACAGAGCAGAGCTTCATCTGGAGAGTTTTCCGAAGCATCAGTGTAATAATCAGCCTATTACTAGAGTAATTGCTATAATTCACCCTCGCGCCTCTGTTCTGCATTCTCCCTCTGTGTTAGAGACATAAACAAACACACCACTCTCATCAGCGCTGCACACAACACTCACTCACACCAGATTAGGAAAACAGAAGAATACACCGCTGCAGTCCGTCCGAAAGTCAACGTGAAGCTACAGTCACAACCTGTTTTACTTCCGTGAAGTGACGCCTTTTCAAGAGCAACAGCTTATTGGATGAGAACTGTTTTTCCTTGATTCAGGAATTGATAGATTGGTGATAAGTAAAAGGAATCGATAAAGTCAAATAAAAAGAAAAGATCATATATTTTGATTTTCTCACATGCACGCTTCACTAAAAATACATCACAGTCATCATGTTCATGCTGCCTTTTGCTAATGAAGCCGAAAAACAGCAAAAAGATTAATGGTAGACTATATACTGTATCTGCTAATATTTAGATAATCAGCCAGTCTGTGACTGATAAACAAAGTCTACTGCTAGCATGCATATATCTAAAAATGTTTTCAAAAAGAATTCAATTTAAATGATTTTATGTGCATTAATGTCTGAAATTGCATTATATCAAGGTTCAGATATTATGAAGTTCAGACACACTTGACGGACTTTATGTGTCTCATAACTGTAAAATCCTTCGCACTCAAGACTTTTGCTTGAAAATGCATTAACAGCAGTTGTGTAGACAAAACATAACTCTGATGAGTATTTTACATTAACATATCTTTAAATTGACAATCTGGACCAGATAGTGAAATAAATGCATAAAGGGTTCAACACTCATGGAAAAAATAAATAAAAAATCGGATACTGATTATTAAAGCAAAATAAACACCAACAGATGGATCAGGTCTAGCATCCAGTCAGAGATAGAGAGGTTTATTTTTAATAATGACTGGCTGACTCATTTATATCACAGCTACTTAACAAATAAATAAATACACCAACATAAGGCTTCCGCTAAAGACTATTTAAGACATAGAAAAGCATTAAATCATAGAAGACAACTGGCCTAGAAAAAAATAAATAAATTACTTACATTGCAACGCTGCAAATAAGTTATTCTAACAAAGACCCATTTTTGTCATCCACTATTGGTAACAGACTACATAATTATTTTCCTATTTCAACTCTTCGCTGTTTTCATTTGATTGTATAACTCAGGACTAAATTACATTTCCAGACTTGGCTGAGTGACATTTAAGACATTTAGCAGACAATCTAATGTGACTGTCCCTAAGAAAAAAATAAATAATAAATAATGAGAGCTTAAGAGATCAAAACCACTGCTGAGTTTCTGCACCTCAAGCAACACCAAAAAACTGCAAAAATAACAACTGTTCTCAAACAGGTTTCCCAAGCACTGATGCTCTGAAAGTGCAGCAGAACAACAGCGAATCTCATGGAAATCAGCCTGCAGATGTTTTCTGATTCTGCACACTACACTGAGGCAAGAGAAAGTATTTTTAACAACAGGGACACCAAAACTGCTGATACGGCAAAGCAAGAAGGAAACACAAATAATACCTATTTATCTAACGCTATAAATGCAGGCACAAACATATAAGATAAATGAATGACCACCAACTCAGGGGTCAATTGGTCTGTGTCTATGTATTTATCTATTTATGACTAAATGTCTGAGTTTATTCTACAGCTGCACGAACCTCTTCATCACAGGCTGAATCTATAGATATACTGTGATACTAATAAGCCAACAACAGAAATGTCATATGAGATTATTTTCTGCTCTTCATCCACTTGCTTTGACTAGTAACCAGAGTTTTTGCATGTCTTTGCATTTGAGTCTTTGCTCGCTCAACCATCCGTGAGTCTTCACGAGATCATTACGTTCTCCTTTATAAACACACGCTCCCTTCTCCATATATCTTCCTGTAAAACACAGTAACACATGCTCATTCACTTAACTACGCAACCGAGGACAAAAGAGGACTTGTATTGTTTTTATATGGTCTAAAATCAAACCTAAATAAATATTAACATATTTTTCACCAAGCGATGATGTTCCCTGGTTTTGTCAGACTCAGCTCACTTCTGTAGACACATTCATCCTCAAAATGTAAGTCAGTAACTCCAAACACAATTATCTTTCTAAAGAGGACATACAGTACCATAGACTTACTAATAGACAAAATACCACAAACCCTAAAAGAAAACATTCACCATGTTTAGAATAAAACATGAAGACATTATTGTTTTATTTACGAATCATTTTCTCAAAGAGGGCAGTTTTTCCAGATTTAGCTCACTTAAAGCTCATCCAAATGCAATAGTTGGGGCTCATGCATCGCTCAGAAGAAAGATACGGCGTGTGTGGGAGATGGAGGAGATGTTGGGTGGGGAGAGATGGAGGTCTGTCAGAATGCACCAGCAGTCACTGGCGCCAGCACATTTACACACCACTCACGCGCCACAGCGTTCGGCTCGCCTTTGGCCTGTAACTCAATTTACATCAAATGAAAAATGACCACAATGTGTGTGTGTGTGTGTGTGTGTGTGTGTGTGTGTGTGTGTGTGTGTGTGTGTGTGTGTGTGTGGTGTGTGTGAAATATAGGTCTGGACATGCAGAATGTGAACTTATGTGTGTGTGCATACAGTGATATGCACAATGATGTGTATATTCTATATGTGTGTGTTTGTGTCCTCAGATGTAAGCCGAAGATAATATTTATTTTGGGTGGCATTCAGTTCCTAATTGTAAATATGAGTCATACATAAAATTACAAATATATAAATATAGGCTGTATACATAGTGTACATTCAGAATAACTGGGCCATTTAGTCATCTCAAGTGTCCCAGATTACCTTAACCCTTAAATTCTGTAAATTCCAAAATACTAGTGGAAAAACGATAGAATTGTGCTCATTTAGCTAAGTAAACGTGTATAATGAAATAATGTGTGTAGATGTTGAGTATCGACCGTGATATGAAAATGTGTGTGTTTAGGACTGAACTGAACACACACTGTTCCTTCATTCATTCATTCTTACCTTCTGTATCCACCCTACATCCTCTCCTCTCCCTCTCCTCTCTCCTCTCCTCCCCGATTCACTCGCTTCTCCTCTTCTCCTCCCGTGTCGCCAGAATGCATCAAGATTAAAATTTAATCAGATGCCATCTTTCCAGATGATAAAAGGGCCAAAAACATGATATTCAGTAATCCACCCTATGGAGCATCTTCAGTCACAAACACGCAGGAGAAATAATAAACACGGGCAATGATATAATCCAATATCAGTCTCCTGACCCTGTCCAAAAGACAAATTAACCTACAACATTCAAAGCATCCATGAGTGAAGATGAGAATCGTTTTGGTTTATTAGTCATTATGAGCACAAGCGAAAATCTCCGACTCGACGTCGCGCGCTCCGACTAATAATCGCGCGGATTTAGAGGCATTTACGCGATAACTGTTGATCGTCAAGGGGATGGCAAAGAGACGATGAGCTGAGGGTGATCCTCTTCTGGCTGGTTTTCATCGAAAACTAAACACTGAAATAGCTAGAATATTAATAATAAGGAACTGAGCTGAGGTAAAAATAGATATTGCATGTTGCAAAAAAAAAATAAAAAAAGAAAAGAAATCCCGTCTGGCGCCGCTCCCCGTCCACGACCATACAAATGGCGATCCTTGTCTAACAGACAGGCGATTTTCATTGAAAACAAAAAATAGTCATATTAATAAAAAGGAAAATGCGAGTTCAGGCAAAAAGAAATGCGTCGTTTGCTGCGGACGCAAAATCCCGCCTGGCGCCGCTCCCTGTGCACGCGATGTAAAAAACGCGTTAATTCCGTAATAAATGCCACCGACAATCAGCAGCATCCGCGACATTTAGCGCAGAAGCCCATCGTGGATGTCCGTGACTAAACCCACGGCCTGCGCCGAGCGATGCCCGACGAATAAATCACAAATATAGCAACACGACGATTAAAAACACTGTTCGGCATCTATGAATACATCTATGTGTACGACAGAAGAAAAAAAAAAGTACTCGTCAAAACAGGATATTAGGTTTAATATGAAAGAGAGGAGCGTGCGACCGCGGCCAGATGTTGTGATGGTAGTAGAGGACAGATGCAGAGGATCCCAGCAGATAGCAACAGATCAATGGAAGATGCTGCTGCTGCATACAATAGAGACACACGGCGAAAAACAGCACAGGCCTCGCTGCTTCGACCAAATAATTCACCTAAACCTAAAGATTCACTCTATTATGGTCGCGCATCGGTTCCTGACGGGAGAGAAACGCTGTTCCCGTTTGTGCTGTGCTGGATGCGGCAGGCGCGAGCGAGAGAACCTTAACGCGAAGCTTTCACAGAGAGAACATGAACGCCCTGCTTAATTCCCCCAAGCTCTCTCTCTTTCTCTCTCTCTCTCTCTCTCTCTCTCTCTCTGTATGCTTCTCTGTGTCATATATATATATGTGTGTGTGTGTGTGTGTGTGTGGGAAAATAATTGTCTTTTTTTACATATGCATTATATACACAATATTGAACTTTAATAACATGAAATTATATTTTAATGCTTCTTAACTTAATTATGTGGTGCAAAATAATATATAAATATAATAATTATTTTCTGCTTATTTCTACATAGTATTTTGATATTTACCTCTTAATTTCATCACGTCATGTTTCATCTCAAGCTCTTCATCAGCTTCACTGTTGTCTCCATGGTTAACATGTAGTTTAGCCAAAATTGCTTGGGGCAAAAACTCTGGGAAAGTCAAAATTAAAAAATAAAATAAAATATAATAAATAAATAAAATAGTAAAATATAATAAAAATTGATTGAAATGGATTCTGTTTCCCTTTTCACTAGATCATCATAGTTTTAAAAATGTGATTTATAACTTTAAAAATATATATTATTATTATTATTATTATTATTATTATTATTTATGAATTTCATTGACCAAGATTTAAAGTGTAGCCTATTTCTAGGACAAGAGTAAAAACAAAGTCTAAAGGCTACATAAAAGACATTTGAAAAGTAGCAAAAACAAACTTAAAAGGGAAGAAAACTCAAAGAAATGCATACGTCTATCAACGTCTTCAGATGTACGACCTCAGTAATCCATCGTTTATCATTTGCGTAAGAAGGGCTCATGCAAACCTCTCTAAAATTCCTCCAGTGCCTCAGTGGTCGACTGGATGATAGTGTTTTTGCATGCTGATGAACATTTGCATACGGCTTTGTTCACTTAAATAGAACATGTGTATCAATATAGATCGACCACAGAGCCAACAGGCAAATGAAAACAAAAACTCACCTCAGCATGATGTGATGTCATTTCCCTTGCAGATAACTTCACATCTACCACAGGCACTTGCAGGTTTGACGAAAGACAAACAGAAGAAACAACTTCACAAACATAAGTGAAAGAACTGAATAGGCTATTTATTAATAATACAATCAAGCAGACCCAATCCCCCCATGCTCCCTGGTATAGTGTTACACATTTGTGAATAATACAAAATGAGCATATGAACGCAAATATTAGTTATGTTACAAAACTCTAGTCATTTAGTGTGAAAATGTAACTTGTAACATGACGTCCTTTCTTATGTGCATGGTTATCCATTTCACAGCTATCTGAATAAAACTATAGAGAACTGCATCAAGTTAATATGTCTGTAAGTATCATAAACCTGTAAGGTTTCTGCCATGCTGTAGGCCTGCCTAATTAAAAAACAAGTTATGATAAAGCTAGTATGTTAAAGCAAATATCTTTATAGTTGACTTATTTGATCGGTTTGGTCAATATATTGTCATAAAGAGAAATAAGATAATAAGCTGGCTGATCAGTAGTTCTCCATTAACACCCATTTATTATTTCATAGTAAACAGAGAACATTTCCAATGTCTAAACTAAAGCAAAATTACGACAGGTTAATCACATCCCAACTGAAATTAAGGTTTGATTGATTTTTCTAATGACTTAGTCCAAACTGTCCATAAATGTCCAACTGCTCTCCCGAAAGGTTTCTGCAGCCTTGTTACATATACGCACTCATTTTTAGGTAAGCATATACTACAGGTGTTTCTCACTGATGTTTAGCCACATATCCACCTCTAGATGGAGCCATTCTCAACCCATTTTTAAAGGTCTGACTGCTGCTTGATTCTATCACCCTCTGAATATTAGTTGACAAGGATAGCAATTATCCTCCGTGAAGAAAACCCACTGAGCTGTTTAACTGACCACATTATTTAAGAATGGTGTTTACTGTTTAGGGGAAGGTTTGACAACCCAATTTAACATTCAGAAAACAGTTAAACGGCAACTTTGTAAATAATCAAGAGTCAATTTGATGTTATTATAGATTATCACTATAAACAGATTCATGACTACTAATTACAGCTGTAACATTACATCAGAATTTGTGATTTAGTTCTTTTTCAAGTAATTTAATCATGTCCAAGGTGTGTGTTTCCGCATATTTACCAATCCCACATAGTTTCTATAGTAATTATGCCTACTATATGTCTTTATATATCAGAAATAGTAGTATGCTATTCTGAATTCAGCCAGTGATTTGGTTTCAGAACTATTTTCTCATTCACTTTCTATGGTGCTTTTCTAAATATCTGAAAGGATTCTGAGCTATGAACTAATCCAAACAACTTTGAGATGAATCACATTAGAAGATTGTACTTTCAGGCAATGAACTACTCATTTTATGAAGCACTGGTTTAAAAAAAATAATAATACAAATTATTTTAAGCTATTGATTATATTGCAACCTATTCACATAATTGTGTAATTTATGTAATTGAGCTAAACAAAAATTGTCAGTGGCAAAGACAACAGCAGCTCCACTCGGATTTCAGTTGTCAAAACGGTGATCTAAATACAATTTATAAAGGCACTTTAGTAATTCATTGAAAGCAAAGTCAAATGTTCATGTACACACATGAAACAGCAGTGAGAAGTGACACAGAATTTATAGATGTGTTTGAAAATTGTACTTAATTATTTTCATGATTTAATCTGACGTAAGATATTGTGGAGTCAGAATGAACCCCAAATCCAGCACAGAGGGGTTCAGTGAATGTGGTGTTGAATGTGTGTAAGTGTGTGAGTGTGTGTGTGTCAGAGACACCGTAGAAGGACAGAGAGCCGGCAGACACGTCCACATACACTCCTACTCTATTAGACAAAGAGATGTCAGTGATGTCAGTGCTCTCATTGTTGTGCCAGGCAGTGAATCCTTTAGCAGAGCAGTACAGACTCCAGGATTTGCCACTGTATCCAAACCAACTGTCATTCCCTCCTTTCCTGTTAATTCCTCTATGTGTCACTGATATTTCAACAAAGCCACTCCATTCAGCCTCCCAGTAACAACGTCCAGTCAGACTCTCAACACACAGAACCTGCTCATGGTGTTCAAATCTATCTGGATGATCAGCTTTTGGATCAGGATTTGACTCATCGTCTTTGACATATTCTGCCTTCCTGTTGTCATCAGACAGAATAAGATGAGCATTTGCTGTGTTTGGATCCAGAGTGAGATCACAGGCATCTGAATACAAGAACAGAAAACATTTATAACACAACAGCTCAGCAGTTAATGAAGGTGTGTGTGTTTGTCTAACCTACATTTTTGTGGTCCTGCTTTTATCATCGACTCTCCTTGATGATCCAGACTATAAACACACAATACATATATTAACGTAGATATGCATTTATTCACAGATAGATTTGAACTTCATCTCTCATGTTCATTGGGTTGAAAGCAGACCTGTTTTAATGATAAGCTGCTCTAGCATAACTCCTGACCTGCTATGTCAGTTAACTACAGACCTAAACAGTGTTTACTTAAGCACATTGTAATTGCAATGTTCTACTGGTCTGAGCTACAGGAATACTGCAGACACACAGTCTTGTCCAGGAATAGGTAACTTCGATCCTAGAGTGCTGTGGTCCTGCAGAGTTCAGCTCCAAACCTAATCTAACACAACAGAACAAGCTCATCAATGTCTTCAGGATTACTAAGGCTACAGGCAACAGAGTTTTTGGAGCTAAACTCTGCAGGACAGTGGCACTCCAGGACGGACGTTGCTTATCCCTGATCTAGTCAGTACTATTGCCAAACATACTTGAGTGTCTCCAGTTTATAATTTGGATCCTCCAGTTTGTGGTTGAGAAGCTGTACTCCTGATGGTCCTGGGTGATTGTAGCTCAGATCCAGCTCTCTCAGGTGTGAGGGGTTTGTTCTCAGAGCTGAAGACAAATAACCACAGCCTTTCTCTGTCACCATACAGCCAGACAACCTATAAAAGAACAGACACCAAATCACCAAAGAAATGAACAAAAAATTACAGGAACATTGTCTCTCTACAAATGCAATGCAAATAAATAATGCAAAATGCAAAGAAATAAAGTACTGCACAAACTGCTAAGTCTTAATTTAGTTTTTATACACTGAACAAAATTATAAATGCAACACTTTTGTTTTTGCCCCCCTTTTTCATGAGCTGAAATCAAAGATCTAAGACTTTTTCTATGTACACAAAAGGCCTATTTCTCTTAAATATTGTTCACAAATCTGTCTAAATCTGTGTTAGGGAGCACTTCTCCTTTGCCGAGATAATCCATCCACCTCACAGGTGTGGCATATCAAGATGCTGATTAGACAGCATGATTATTGCACAGGTGTGCCTTAGGCTGGCCACAATAAAAGGCCATTCTAAAATGTGCAGTTTTACTGTACTGGGGGGTCCAGGGGGGTCCGAAAACCAGTCAGTATCTGGTGTGACCACCATTTGCCTAACGCAGTGCAACACATCTTCTTCGCATAGAGTTGATCAGGTTGTTGATTGTGGCCTGTGGAGTGTTGGTCCACTCCTCTTCAATGGCTGTGTGAAGTTGCTGGATATTGGCAGAAACTGGAACACGCTGTCGTATACGCCGATCCAAAGCATCCCAAACATGCTCAATGGGCGACATGTCCGGTGAGTATGCTGGCCATGCAAGAACTGGGATGTTTTCAGCTTCCAGGAATTGTGTACAGGTCCTTGCAACATGGGGCCGTGCATTATTATGCTGCAAAATGAGGTGGTGGTCATGGATGAATGGCACAACAATGGGCCTCAGGATCTCATAACGGTATCTCTGTGCATTCAAAATGCCATCAATAAAATGCACCTGTGTTCATTGTCCATAACATACGCCTGCCCATACCATACCCCCACTGCCACCGTGGGCCACTTGATCCACAACGTTGACGTCAGCAAACCGCTCACCCACACGACGCCCATACATGCTGTCTGCCATCTGCACTGTACAGTGAAAACCGGGATTCATCAATGAAGAGAACACCTCTCCAAAGTGCCAGATGCCATGGAATGTGAGCTTTGCCCAATCAAGTCGGTTTACTACGACAAACTGCGGTCAGGTCGAGACCCCGATGAGGATGATGAGCATGCAGATGAGCTTCCCTGAGACAACAGTTTGTGCAGAAATTCTTTGGTTATGCAAACCAATTGTTGCAGCAGCTGTCCAGGTGGCTGGTCTCAGATGATCTTGGAGGTGAAGATGCTGGATGTGGAGGTCCTGAGCTGGAGTGGTTACACGTGGTCTGTGGTTGTGAGGCCGGTTGGATGTATTGCCAAATATGGCTTATGGTAGAGATTACCATAATTGCACGCTAATTACGGCTAATTGCACGCTCCCTCAAAACTTGCAACATCCGTGGCATTGTGCTGTGTGATCAAACTGCACATTTTAGAGTGGCCTTTTATTGTGGCCAGCCTAAGGCACACCTGTGCAATAATCATGCTGTCTAATCAGCATCTTGATATGCCACAAGTGGATGGATTATCTCGGCAAAGGAGAAGTGCTCACTAACACAGGTTTAGACAGATTTGTGAACAATATTTGAGAGAAATAGGCCTATTGTGTACATAGAAAAAGTATTAGATCTTTGATTTCAGCTCATGAAAAATAGGTGCTAAAACAAAAGTGTTGCATTTATAATTTTGTTCAGTGTATTTTATTTATTTATATATATATTTTTTTTATTTGTTCATTACATCTAGCAGTGCCTTAAAACATGTATTTTTATTTATTTATTTATTTATTGAAGACTCTAACATGCCTTTGACTTTGGTAAAGTATTGTGTATTTATTTAAACAACATCATTGCAATTCAGAGATTAAAATCAATACATTTGAAAGAAAATGACTGAAGACACATAAGACATGAGTGGAGAAATCATGTTAAATTAAAAAAAGGTAACGTTTAAAAAGTTAAATTAACTTTTAAATTATTATTTTTTTTATTAAAGCTGTCTGTAGATTAAAAATTTTAATCTAATTAATTACATGGTACAGCGATTAATCTAATTAATCGCAAACTTTTTTTGGCTGTGAAAATACCCACAAAAGATTATTTAAAGCTTACTTACTTGTGTTAAATAAAAAAGTGAATTTATTACACATAAACGCTTAGGCTACAATGGCCTAAAAACTATGGAAGATTAAAGATGATCGCTTGAGAAACATCTGAGTATTTTTTGTTCATGCAATGAAAATCACTGGTAACCAAAACTTAGTTGTCAGCAGTCTTCAAAAAACCTTATTTTATGTTGTGCAAAAGTAAGTTATTCAGGTTTGAATAGTCCTGGACTCTGCCTCGGCCCTTCGACCCAGCGGCTCCTCCATGGCTCCCCGCTCCCTGCTCTCATCTGTGGCCGGTCAGTCCACCAACTCCACCATGCTCCCTTGTCCCTCTGACTCCGCCTTGATCTGTCGTCGACCATCCGCCACCTTGGGACTCCACTCCTCCTGCTCCAGTTCGTCCCTCCGGCTCTGTCAGGCTCCTCCCTCCCTCCGGCTCCACCTTGGTCCTCTGTCGCTCCGGCTCCACTGTGGCCTTCCGGATCCTCCCCATTGCCCTGGCTCTTCGACTCTGCATCTCCACCTTAAGCTCCACCACCACCTGCTCTGCTGCCATCGGTCAGCCCCGTGGAGACGTCAGCCCTTCCTCCACCATGGCTCCTCCCTCCGTCAGCTCCACCGTGGGCGGCCATCATGGCTGTGGCCTGGATCCCGCCTGGCTCCTCCAAGTCCCTACTGTCTCCTCCCTGGCACCTTCCTCAGTCTGATCCGCCCTGGCTCCTCCCTCCATCTGATCCACCCTGCCTGCCCTTCAGGGGGGGGTGGGGGAACTGCCACACCTTTGGACAGTTTTGTGTTCTCATTCCCTATGTGCTCATTGTGACCCAGTTTTCCCTCATGTTTGATTATGTTAGTCAGTACACCTGTGTCTTCATTGGTTGATCCTCCTCACCTGTCTGTACCTCTTTAGCACCCCTACTTTAGTTCCAGTCTGTCCTGTATTCCCCTGTCCGGTCTACTAAGTCCATACGTGAGTTTCCTGGATTTACCCTCTTGTGGATTAATTAAAGTCTGTTTGCATTGCTCATCATCTTCCTCATGTGTTTCATTTCACCATAGTGTGACATCTGCTGTGGCTTTATAGGTAATATTTTTGTTGGAAAAATTGAGCAAAAACACAAAAAAGTGTTTAAAATATAACAATATTAACTTCTTATTTACTGAACTTTTGTATAAAATCACATTTGCACTCTTGTTCTTCATGACAAAAACAGTACTGTGTGATATTGCTTTCACTACTTGCGTGATATCACTTATCATATGATATAAATAAGAGACAAAAACTCATACAGGGGCATTCTTCACCCAAACCATCACAAATCAACAAACACACACCCTTTTAGTGAAAGTGAAAGTGACGTGACATTCAGCCAAGTATGGTGACCCATACTCAGAATTCGTGCTCTGCATTTAACCCATCCGAAGTGCACACACAAAGAGCAGTGAACACACACCCGGAGCAGTGGGCAGCCATTTTATGCTGCGGCGCCCGGGGAGCAGTTGGGGGTTCGATGCCTTGCTCAAGGGCACCTAAGTCATGGTATTGAAGGTGGAGAGAGAACTGTACATGCACTCCCCCCACCCACAATTCCTGCCGGCCCGAGACTCGAACTCACAACCCTTCGATTGGGAGTCCAACTCTCTAACCATTAGGCCACGACTTTATATTTTTGGGTCAATTTATTAAGTTGCTGACCTGCATCATATTTGTCAACAGTCAACCGTTTGAAATGCAAGATGACAAAGAGGTTTGGGGATGGGGCCAGTGCATTAACTGCATTTTAATCACGTTATTTTTCATAACTAATTAATTAAGTTAATGTGTTAAACTCACAGCCCTAGTTTGGATTAAAAACTTAAGAAAGATAAACTAAGAAAAGAAAGATAACATACTTTGGCAGTAATGGCCGACCTTCTTAACTAGATTGTTGTTACTGTGTGTTATACTCCCAATTCCTGAATAAAAACTGAACCTTTCTTGTCCCATGCAATGTCATAAGCACACATGGTATCTGCCCATCAGCAAAAACTGACATGCAAGGCATAACTTTACCTTATACCCATAGCTCATTTTCCTCAATTTTCTGAAATTGAAATCCTGATGGTTTGACACTAAATCAATCTTTGGTATTATACAGCATGTATTAAATGTTAATTTGTCAGCTTTTATTTATATTTTTTTATATTTATTTTTTATATTTTATTTATATATAGTTATATTTTTTATAATTATGAAAAATTCAACTTTCTGTCAGTGGATGTATATGGAGTGCCAGAGGGCATTTTATTTGGTAATTCCATTGATTACTGAATTTATGACAACAACAAATCATTTTTTTTAATTAGAAGGAATGCACAAAGCGTGCAAGCCAGGGAAGGCCCCCACATGGAGCAATAGATGAGTGCGCACCTTGAAAGCTCTGTGAAGAGGCAAGGCAGCCTGAAGAATGCATTTATTGCTTATTCCAGGATTTGCCACTGATGAACACTGTCAATGACCATACATTACTCATCTTCAAAATGTTACCTCAATCTGTCCAACTGACAGTTTGGACTCTTCAGTCCTTCAGAGAGCAGCTTCACTCCTGAATCCTGCAGGTCATTGTTACTCAGATCCAGCTCTCTCAGAACAGAGTTTAGATAACTTACAGCAAAACAAAAAAAGAGAAAAAGACACAATTAAATTCTAAACATAACTTTATAGAGGTATTAGGACTGCAAAAAGCAATTAATGATAAAATCAAGAATAGAGAGCAAAAAGACACAAGTGGGTGGATTATAAAACACTAAACACTGAACTTTAATAGAGGTGATTAGGACTGCAAACAAGCAGAATTCACATGTGTAAATAGTGGTCAGTGTTTGCTTTACTTGGGAACCCTTGACTTTTTAACTAATTTTGTTTGGCTGATATAACTGAGTTATAACAGACAGATAAGCCGAGAGTGAAAGTCATCAGGGTGGTGATGATTATGTTTTTAACGTAATCATTATTTGACCTGAATCACTGAATTCATTCAGAGACTTTCTCTGAGTTAATCCTTGATTGAATATAACCACTTTCATAAGAAGAGTCTGTGTTTTACTGCAAACTAAAACACAGACATTAAATCTATAAAGGACATTTAAACAGATAAAAATCACAAAACGACATATTATTATAACATGCTTTTTTGAAATTGTTGTGATGCTCACGCTGATCTTGATGTCTGTGTGTCTAAATAAAGAACTCTCTATTTATTTAGAATTAACTTTTAAAAAGCATCTATCTGATTAGGACAAACTGTACTGAAAATATAATAAATACCACATATCACATGTTGTTATAACAGTTCACAGGAAAAAATACTGAATGGAAATCAGACCAAAATGGTGACACACAAATCAAAACACTTCAATAATGGTCAAGAGCACTTTAATCACTGATTATCATTGATCAACACTGCTTCAGCTGGTATGTTAAATTAACACTGGGGATTTTGCTCAAAAAAGCATTTAAAAAAAAAATATAATAAAAAACAAAAAAACACTAAAAAAAAATATTTCCACCAATCAAAAAAAAAAATAAAAAAAATAAAAAAAAAAAAACAACAAAACATCTCTTCAGTATATTTTCAGGAGGTCAGAAAAATCAAAAACTCATCCAGAGCACCTCCCCTGACATGAGGTCCAGACTCATCTCAGCACCTCTGACATCTGAAGCATGTAGGCGATTGTTGAGCAGTGAGCAGCAGAGAGTTTCTTCTCTGAATGTTTGTCTGATTTCACAAACTCCTGAATCTCTCTGGACAGAGTCTGATCTTTTACTTCCAGCAGACAGAGGAACAGATTTATGGATCTTTCAGTGGAGAGTCCATGTCCATCTTTGATCTTCTCTTTAATGTACTTTGTGGTTCTCCTGATGCTCTCTGAGCTGTTCTCTGTGTGTGTCAGTAGATCCTGTAAGAGTCTCTGATTGGACTCCAGTGAGATGCCCAGTAAGAACCGCAGGAACAGATCCAGCTCTCCATTCTTACTTTCAAGAGCTTTGTCTACTACTCTTTCATAGAGTTTGTGCAGTGAATCAAAACATGCTTCTGTAGTGTTGCTTATGTGGTAGTAAAACACATGGAAAGCAGCAAGAAACTCATGTACACTCAGATGAACAAAGCTGTAGACTTTCTTCTGATGAATCACAGATTCCTCATTAAAGATCTCAGTGCAAATCCCAGAATACACTGAGGTGTCAGTGACATCTATGACGCTCTCAATCAGGTCCTCCTCATAGAACATCACATTGCCCTTCATCAGCTGTTTGAAAGCCACTTCAGCAAGTTTCACAATCCCTTCTCTGTTGGACTGCAGGAGTTTCTCTGGATCTCTCTCTTCATACTTCTGCTTCCTCATGTTGATCTGAATCAGCAGAAAGTGGATGTACATTTCAGTCAGAGTTTGAGGGATTTCTGCACTCAGATCTTCTTCCAGGAGCTTCTGAAGCACAGTGGATGAGATCCAGCAGAAGACGGGGATGTGGCACATGATGTGGAGGCTTCTTGCTCTTCTGATGTGTGAGACTGATTCTGCTGGCTTGATGCTGATCACTGATTCTCTTCCTGAAATATTCCTCCTTCTGAGGCTCAGTGAATCCCTGAATTTCTGTCAGACGGTGGATGCATTTGGAGGGGATCTGATTGGCTGCTGCTGGTCTGGAGGTGATCCAGATGAGAGCAGAGGGGAGCAACTCTCCTTTCATGAGCTTTGACATCAACACAGCCAATGATGAAGTCTCAGTCACATCACAAACTTTCTGAGCATCTGAAAACATCAGTGTGATTCTGCTTTCATCCAGACCATCAAAGATGAACACAACTTTACACTCCTCATAAATCTGTGAGTCCAGATCTTGAAGTTCAGGATGAAAGTCCAGCAGAAGTCTATGAAGACTGTACTGATGATCTCGGATCAAGTTCAGCTCTCGAAATGGAAGCACAAACATGAAATCTACATCCTGATTGGCCTTTCCCTCTGCCCAGTCCAGAATGAACTTCTGCACAGAGACGGATTTTCCGATTCCAGCGATACCTTTAGTAAGAACAGTCTTGATCTGCTCTTTCTCCTCACATCCTGCTTCAGCTGAGGCTTTAAAGATGTCATTGCAGTAGATTGGACTGTCTTGTGAGTGTTGTGTTCTGGCTGTTTTCTCCATCTGTAAAACCTCATGCTCTTCAGTCACTCCTTCACTCTCTCCCTCTATGATGAAGAGCTGTGTGTAGATGCTGTTCAGGAGGGTTTCTTTCTCCTGGAGTTTGGTTCCCTCAAATAATCTCTCATACTTGTTCTTCATACTGGTTTTTTGTGCTGGTCTTTGATTTTCTGTAGTACATTATCTGCTGTTTTCTGTATATCTCCAGTCTCCTCCTGCAGGTGAGCAAAGCCAGCTGAACTGGATCTTCTTGTGACTCTGTTTGTTCTGGATCTCCTTCCACACTGAGGACAGTTAAAGTCTTCTGATGGTCTGGAATGATCCCAGTAAATACTGATGCACTGTCTGCAGAAACTGTGTCCACATGTAACAGAGACCGGGTCTCTCAAAACCTGCTCACAAACTCCACATTTTGACTGAACCCAGATCAGTTTCCTCTCTATCTCTGCTGAGTCAAAGTAGAAATATCAGTTTTATTATATCACAATAAATAATAACATTGACAAACCATAAATATTAGAACCAGATATGTTCGTCATGTTCGTTTGAAACTGCAGCCAATGATTATGCTACTTAACATTTAAAAAGTTGGTTTTGTGTTTGCTATAAGCAAGTCCTTGCAGTGTCCTATCAGAAACCCTCCACCTTCCCCAGCTCCACCTGTCTAAGGTTTCATGTATGCTATATATGTGTAGGGTTGAGCGATAAAAATGATAAAGATAATTATCACAATATGTTTTTCCCTTGACAAAACAATAACACGTGTTTGATAAATGTTCAATATCCCCTTTGTGGTCAGGGATCATCAACCTGCGATCCCAGATTATTGTTGTTTCACTTTCACAGCATGTTAAACATCACACTCTGGACAAACTGTGCAATCATTAGAAAGATTAAAGACTCTAGTTTCGATATTTGACCACTTAATAAAACATTGTTAATAAAACATTATTGCAGTAACAGTAATTTAGTAATTTATGTCAGGAGTCCAAAATAATAAATCAGTTTTATGTCAAATTTTGAATAGAAATTCACCATGCATTCATATTCAGTCACATCAGCAGCAGTTTAGTTGTGTTCACATAGATTCACTGAACAGCATCAATAAGGGATTATAGTCCAAAGATGCAAATACATGGAGATATATAGATATATTTACTTCAATAAGTTTACTTCATATTTCTTCTGACAGATTCATTATTTCTATTCATTTTCCACTGATTTACGCGATCTGATGATAATTAGCCGCTCCCAGCGCTGTCTCTGTGTGTGCACTCCTCTGTGTTCGTGTTGTGACTCAACCAAACTCTGATTCCTCCTTTGCCTTGTCAATCTTTTGTGTCTCTTAACAAGACAACGACTCATCATGTCACATGATTCCTTCACTCTTCCGCATTGATATCTGACCACAACAACACAGAGAAACCTCTGTACCCACAAAATATCCAAATAATAAACATACGGTTACGATAGTATATGGTTTGTATGTGATTTTCTTGACATTTGGGGCATTTATATAACAATAATTATTATGCACATATGTAATGCTAATTTGTGCAACGATATAAAATTCTATAAATAGCATATTTTTACAACAGTAAACGCCCAAATTCCACATGAGATCGCAAAAGGAAATTACAAACACTCAATGAAGGTTTAAAGTGAGTTTTGAGTAAAAGTGTACTAATAATCTCATAAATTGTCTTATGTAGTTTGATGCTATTGTTAACGCTAATGCAGCTACAACAGGTGCAGTTCTTCTTCATAATGCATTTTGTCATAATAATTCACATAAGGTCGTAAGAAAATGTTTTGTTGTATTTTTATAGTAAGACTTTTGATAATAGTTGGGTAAATGTATACTGGGATTGAAGCGATGTGGCTTGATAAACCTTGAAATACCAGAACAAAGGCTAATAATGGCTGAATAAAAACAAAAGAATAATGATAAAAGAATAACGCGGATAATGTCTCATACCTGGCCGATGTGTGAAAGGCTTGTTTCGTAAGAACAATATAATCATGAATGAGGCAGTATTCGGAGCCAAACATAGGGAGACAGCACACAGGAGAGTTTACACGAGAGCTTATGGGGGCAATAAATCAATTTTATTAGCCTTTTATTATCCTTCTCTATAAACACACATGACATGGCCTTAGAAAATGTTTAATAAATTAAAACAGTTTTACAGATTATATTATGAATTTTTAAAAGAAGCATTAGTAGAATTGTGGTTTTAGTTTCATTATGTTTCTAAAATCATATCCTACATCAACATTTTTTTATACATTTAAAAAAATATGTTTTTAATATTTTAATTTTTGTTTTCATGTTTGAACTTATATATCTTTATTATCATAACAATCTGAGTAATTCTGATTCTTGCACAGTAAACTTTGAAGTGTCAGCTTTGTGAACATATGTTGATTATGTATCTAGTCAGAAAGACTCATGAGCAGAAACCTTTTTATTTTGGGTATGTCATTTGTGTCTCCATGCCGAAAATGGGGGGTGACCGGTAAGGGGATATAATGCTTATGCACCATTTAGCGGAATGAAACAGCATTAACATGGCACCACACAGACTAATTAGCAGGTCTCCTCAAATGGCTGCACAACACAAGCAGATGCGTTTACTCCATTATTGGTCTTTATCATGCGACCAGCGCTTTGAGAACCATCAAGAAGCACTTGAATTCAGTGAAGAACACAAATGTCTCTGTGATTTAGTTTAAAGCCAGATGAAACAGCGATGACATTCTCAAACACGAGACACACTATGCCATGAACAATCCCATTAGAAGGCTTTTCCATGGCAACACTAACTGCACCATGGTATTGTGGCATAAATATGTAGCCTGGGTGCCAGCCCGAACCCCGCCCACAACATTTTTTGGACGGGAAGTTCGGTCTGGACTCGATCCATTGAGGAGTAATTATGCTCGGCTCCCAGAAGGCCGAGCCAATCAAATTGCCAGGGCGGGCTTTAATCGATGATGGACAGGCTATCTGCGGTTACGTAAGATAGGGCGTCTTGGAATGGGGTAGGCTCACGATCTCTTTACTCTGAAGCCTCAGATGAACACGCTACTTCAGCCTTGTCTCTTTCGTCGTCTTTCCATTTTTTAAAGTTATTCAAGTCGCGTTGCAACCGTGTAATAAAGTTGAGACAGGGCCAACAAATGCGATGTTTTATTTTCATTATTGTCGAGATCTAATCCTAAACAGAGAACTTGTTCGTATATACATGCACCTTTTGTGTTACTCTCAAAAATGTTATTCGTGCTTGTAAGTACTCTTATTCTTAAATTCTTTTTACAACAGCGGCAAAGATCATTTACACTCATTACTTTCCTACTTCTTCCAGTTCCAGCGTGCGTGCGTGCAGTTGAACTCTGTTAACAACTATGCGTCGCTTAACATACGTCACTTACTGCGTTGCTCTGATTGGTTGTAGGTCTATCCAATTGAGTGCAGAGTTTTTTTTTTTACTGGTTCGGTTAAGACACGCCCCATAGTTCAAGTGCAATCCAACAATATCAGAATCACAAACTCACTATAATAAAAATATGACAAACACATTAAAATAAATAGGCTAAATACAAAATAAATAATATTATATTACTTATTTAGGCATGTATTAATTGTATTAAAGGAGTAATGGTTGTTATTAAGCTATAGCATTTGTGCATAGGCTACTGTTTTTCATACAAATACTATAGAAACCATATAGTTAGATATTACCATAGTAGTGAGGTGCTATGTGAGTTTTTACCTTTGGTTATCATGATATAATTGTGTGATACTATGGATGACCCATGGTTACTTTTAATAAAATTAGAGTTCTACCTCAAACAGTCATAATATTAAAATTTTACCTTATAAATATAAAGTTCCTACATTTTTTAACACATATTACTGCATTTGTTAGTGAACATAAATTTACATCTGCATTGTGCCAGTCAGGGACAGCAAACCTGCTTCATGATTCCTGTTAGAATATGCAGAAACTAAGAAATTAATTTCTCTATTAGGATATTTTGTTATAGGTGAAAAAAATGCATATTTTGATGTAAACAAAATATTTTATTATTATAAATGTTTTTGACAAGTGCTTGTGATGTTCTTAAAAAAAAGCTATTTTAATAGTTAAAAGTTTAAAACCTCAATTAACGGTTTAGTTTTCACTCAGGAGAAGAAATACATGAAAGAAATAAAGATTTGACATTTACCGTAATAATACCGATTATAAAAAGCTTATATGACTTAATTTTATAATATAATATATAATTTTATATTTGTTCATATCATGATCAGTTTTTTTTTGGCTATGTTGCCCAGCTCTATATGTGCATAGCAGTTTGTCTGTGGATATACTGGCAGTAGCTAATCTCGGTATTAATCTGCATCAGCAGCAGTTTATCAGCACTACAGTATTCTGCATGAATGAAATCTGTATAGGCAAAATTTGTTGTCCATCACAACACAAAGGCGGCTGCTGTAGTTATACCAAGTAAAATAAAAACAAAATTTTCAGTACCAATATATAGAGCTAATCACTAAATGGGAGGGAATGACAATAATGCTGAAATAAGTCAGTCACTATATTTTTCCCGAAGGAATAACATTTTATGGTTATATTATATTATCTTTACATGTTTACACAATGATATTTTGCATTTTATCTTATCCTAATATCATGCAAACATTAACATTCCACATTAAGGTTCACTCATCTTATAAAACAAAGTAGCCAGCCAATCTCTTTCAGCTTTTGTCTTACCTGAGGTCAGAAGTCACTGCTCCATCACTAAAATTAATATTACAAGGTAAGGATGCGTCACTCTTCATAGACACACAGCTGGTTTCTGGAGACCCTGGTATGCTTGTCTGCTCAATCTCCTCATTCAGACTCATTTTAGATTCAGTGCACCCTTCTTCCAGCATTTCAGAGGTTTCAGACATGGTACTGTTCTTCTATTCCTCTACAGATATAGACACCTATTAGTACTGAAAAGATATATACTGTACTCAGGGCAGCATATGAATACAACTTTATACATGAAGACTACAAATGTATTTTTACATGAAAGGTAAATCTCACTCTTGTCACCTAGTATCACCAAAAACATTCCATGAATAAAATTAGGTATTTACCGTGGCAGTATATTAAATGAAAGATCACAGTAGAAATGTACAGACAATTACACCTATTTCACTTTCATTATAAAAGACACAGCTGTTTTCATATTTGAATTATTAAAAAATTAAAATTGGAGCCGAATGTATATGAAACAATAGTTCTTCTGTGCTGGATTGCCATGTCAAAATAATTTGAAAGGAATGGCTGCAGTTTTCTATAATTCAGCTCCCTGATGTTCATTAGGCAATTCTGTACATTTAGGCTAAATAACAGCATAACAGTGGAAAAAACGAATATAGCAACAATCCAGCTACTTTACTACTTTGTACCAGAGAGATATTTACTCTGTTTATAATTATTTCCAAATCTTTAAAAACGTACCTACTGATGCAGCATTAAACTTACTGTATGTGGCTTCGCCCCTGCTGTCAAGTCCATAGGTCAATAATAGTTCCATAAGTCATAAACATTATCAAAATAACACTGAACTTTGAATTCAGCCTTACTGTTGCAGTGAAATCTACAGTTATGGCCACACCCTATATTTTTTTTTACAAAATATTCAAATATATGTGTTAGATGCGAGTCTGGGGAGGCATGTCAAGCCCTATGTTTCTATTACCCTGTGCTGAAATAAAGACTTTCCTCTATTGGCAGTAGCCTATGGACTGATTGAGAAATTAGTAGTGCAATACTGCAAAATGTGGGCTATTCAAGGGCCAAATATCACTTTACAATATAAAGTCGGTAACATACTGTGTATGTTTAAATATTTATTATATATATTTTCGCGTTCACAACATAATTTAGGATTCAATTTGATTCAAGCTTATTTGTATAGTGCTTTTCAAGACTTTTCACAAATCAAACATTTTAAAAATTTTCTAAATTTTTACATTTAAAACATTATGTAGTTTTAGAGCATTACATCAAACAGCAAAATTTGGTAATTTAGGCGTGTTCAACTGCCT
Organism: Cyprinus carpio; assembly: GCF_018340385.1. Lineage (NCBI taxonomy): Eukaryota > Metazoa > Chordata > Actinopteri > Cypriniformes > Cyprinidae > Cyprinus > Cyprinus carpio. Next base: position 31,591,434 of record NC_056597.1, read on the forward strand.
CCAGTTCAGCAGATTTCTCCCCAAACTCACAATCTTTCACACCAGACCTCCTTCCAGTGGTTCACTAAAGAACACCACATGTGTATTAATGTAATTAATATTTTCTGTCATATCTGAAAGCCCTTAAACTCAGTGATAAATGTCTGTTTTGATGTTCAATATGAAAACAAACATAATTTGGTTACATTAGATGCTGTTTTTTTTTTTTTTTTTAATGTTTTTTTTATCTTGTTTAACCTGTAAACTGTCATCAGAATAAAACATTCATCAAAAGTTTTCTGCACTTGACTTGTATATTTAAAATCAATTACATATTGTAATGTTTATCATAACTTTATTTTACAAGATTATTTTCTTGTTTGTAGTTATGTCATTTGTTGTGCTATGAAATACAGTATAATATGGTATTGCATCATGCTGAATGCCTTATTACTTTTTTTACTGCAGAATGTAACAGAACAGTCAAAACAATCTGTATTTTTTATGTTTTTATATTGCTTTTTATATATAAATACATAGATTACAAGTACCTCACAATATTATTATCCACTGTCTTTTTGTTCAATAAAAACACTCCCACAATTAATATATATATATATATATATATAATATATATATATATATATATATATATATATATATATATATATATATATATATATACACACACACACACACATACAGGAGCATCTTAATAAATTAAAATGTCATGGAAAAGTTCATTTATTTCAGTTATTCAACCAAAATTGTGAAACGCGTGTATTAAATAAATTCAATGCACACATACTGAAGTAGTTTAAGTCTTTGGTTCTTTTAATTGTGATGATTTTGGCTCACATTTAACAAAAAACCACCAATTCACTCTCTCAACAAATTAGAATATGGTGACATGCCAATCAGCTAATCAACTCAAAACACCTGCAAAGGTTTCCTGAGCCTTCAGAATGGTCTCTCAGTTTGGTTCACTAGGCTACACAATCATGCGGAAGACTGCTGATCTGACAGTTGTCCAGAAGACAATGATTGACACCCTTCACAAGGAGGGTAAGCCACAAACATTCATTACCAAAGAAGCTGGCTTTTCACAGAGTGCTGTATCCAACCATGTTAACAAAGTTGAGTGGAAGGAAAAAGTGTGGAAGAAAAAGATGCACAACCAACCGAGAGAACCACAGCCTTATGAGGATTGTCAAGCGAAATCGATTCAAGAATTTGAGTGAACTTCACAAGGAATGGACTGAGGCTAGGGTCAAGGTATCAAGAGCCACCACACACAGACGTGTCAAGGAATTTGGCTACAGTTGTTGTATTCCTCTTGTTAGGCCACTCCTGAACCACAGACAACATCAGAGGCGTCTTACCTGGGCTAAGGAGAAGAAGAACTGGACTGTTGCCCAGTGCTCCAAAGTCCTCTTTTCAGATGAGAGCAAGTCTTGTATTTAATTTGGAAAACAAGGTCCTAGAGTCTGGAGGAAGGGTGGAGAAGCTCATAGCCCAAGTTTTTGGAGCTTCTTCATGCTTCCTTCTGCTGACCAGCTTTTTGAAGATGCTGATTTCATTTTCCAGCAGGATTTGGCACCTGCCCACACTACCAAAAGTTGGTTAAATGACCATGGTGTTGTTGTGCTTGACTGGCCAGCAAACTCACCAGACCTGAACCCCAGAGAGAATCTATGAGGTATTGTCAAGAGGAAAATGAGAAACAAGAGACCAAAAAATGCAGATGAGCTGAAGGCCACTGTCAAAGAAACCTGGGCTTCCAGACCACCTCAGCAGTGCCACAAACTGATCACCTCCATGCCACGCCGAATTGAGGCAGTAATTAAAGCAAAAGGAGCCCCTACCAAGTATTAAATATATGTACAGTAAATGAACATACTTTCCAGAAGGCCAGCAATTCACTAAATATATATATATATTGTCTTATGAAGTATTCTAATTTGTTGAGAGAGTGAATTGGTGGGTTTTTGTTAAATGTGAGCCAAAATCATCACAATTAAAAGAACCAAAGACTTAAACTACTTCAGTCTGTGTGCATTGAATTTATTTAATACACAAGTTTCACAATTTGAGTTGAATTATTGAAATAAATGAACTTTTCCATGACATTCTAATTTATTGAGATGCACCTGTATATATATTCAAGAAATCAATTAAAGTAATTAAATTGATTCAAATAAACAGTGGAACACTGCCTCAAGCTTCTAAACACAAATGAAATAACTTATTGCTCCTTTACTGGATCAGTAAAAACATTTATTTATGTCATGGATGTGTTTTTGTAAAACTTGAAACTCTAAGGTAAGGAGAGACAGAGACTTATATATAACTTGGTGTGTGATAAATATTCTTTGTTGTTCTCTCCTGTAGATTGCTAAATCAGACACAGACATACTGAGCAGTTATTATAAAAAACCCCAATCCCAGCATAGAGGGGTTCAGTGAATGTGGTGTTGAATGTGTGTAAGTGTGTGAGTGTGTGTGTGTCAGAGACGCTGTAGAAAGACAGAGAGCCAGCCAACACGTCCAGATAGACACCAACTCTGTTAGATTGAGGTAAAGGTACAGGAATATCAATGCTGATTTTATCATACCAGACAGTGTATCTGCCCTTAATGCAGCTCAAACTCCAGGACTTATCATTGAGTCCATAATCACAGCCATCACTTCTTCCTTTCCTGCTGATTCCTTTATAGGTCACTGCTATGTCAACCCAGCCACTCCATTCAGCCTCCCAGTAACATCGTCCAGTCAGACTCTCAACACACAGAACCTGCTCATAGTGCTCAAATCTCTCTGCATGACCAGGATATGGCTGATGATTTTCCACAAGCGTCGCCTTTCTGTTGTCCTCAGACAGGATGAGTTTAGTGTTTGCTGTGTTTGGATCCAGTGTGAGATCACAGGCATCTGAACACAAGAGGAGAGATGAGAACTGTATCGTGGACAGTTTTTAAGCGATGCTTTACACATATGAGTGTTGTGTGAAGACCTACATTTTTGCAGTCCTGGTCTGATCCTGAAACATTCTCCATGATTCAAACTAGACAAAAATATACACACCATACAGTCAGAGAAACAGAGCCTCACTAACATTAACTCAAAATCACTGGCAATCACATTTCAAAATGATCTAATGACTTATTTATCAATATCTACAACATCCAACTTCTTAATACTGTAGCTACAAAAGATTTATTATTATTATTATTATTATTATTATTATTATTATTATTTTGTACAACTTACACTACCAGACAAAAGTTTTTGAACAATAAGATTTTTAATGTTTTGTCTCTTCTGCTCACCAAGCCTGCATTTATTTGATCCAAAGTACAGTAAAAACAGTAAAATTGTGAAATATTTTACTATTTAAAATGACTATATTCAATTTCTATTTGAATATATAATAAAATGTAATTTATTCCTGTGATTTCAAACCTGAATTTTCAGCATCATTATTCCAGTCTTCAGTGTCACATGACCCTTCAGAAAATATTCTAATATGCTGATTTGCTGCTAAGATATTATTATTATTATTATTATTATTATTATTATTATTATTATTATTATTATTATTATTATTATTACGTTTTCTTTGATGAATAGAAAGTTCTGAAGAACAGCATTTATCTGAAATATAAATCTTTTGTAACATTATAAATGTCTGTATCACTTTTGATCAATTTAAAGCATCCTTGCAAAATAAAAGTATAAATATCTATAATATATTTTGCCAAAAAAAAATATATATATTGACTCCAAGCTTTTAAATGGTATAGTGTATAATGTTACAAAAGCTTTTTATTTCAGATAAATTCTGATCTTTGGATCTTTCCATCAAACAAACATTAATAAAAAAAATCAACCAACTCAAACAAATATTAAAAAAAAAAAAAAAATAATAATAATAATAATAATAATAATAATAATGAATAATAATGTTTCTTGAGCAGCAAATTAGCCTATTAGAATTATTTCTGAAGGATCATGTGACACTGAAGACTGGAGTAAAAATGCTGAAAGTTCAGCTTTGATCATAGAAATTAATTACATTTTAGAATATATTCAAATAGAAAGCAGTTATTTTAAATAGTACAAATATTTCACAGTATTACTGCTTTTGCTGTATTTTGGATCAAATAAATACAGGCGTGGTAAGCAGAAGGCAGTTATTTAAAAAACATAAAAAAATTCTTACTGTTCAAAAACTTTTGACTGGTAGTGTATGAAATGTGAATAAGCAGTTTATCAAAACATATTATAAGATCTTGGCCCTGAAGATTAGTCATAATCTTAACCTCTAAACTCTGTGGGTCAAAAATGATTGAAAACGCTTCTATGCTATACAAGAGAACATTGCAGTTTTCATGTTAGGAGGTAAGTATTGAAAAAAATAATAATAATAATTATAAGCATGCACACAAATGTACCATAAACATACTTGAGTATCTGCAGTTGATAGTTTGGATCCTCCAGTTTGTGTTTGAGCAGCTGGACTTCTGATGGTCCTGGGTGATTGTAGCTCAGATCCAGCTCTCTCAGGTGTGAGGGGTTTGAACTCAGAGCTGAAGACAAATAACCACAGCCTTCCTCTGTCACCATACAGCCAGACAACCTACAGAGAGATATATATTATGTTGCATTAGAATTACACATTAACATTTAGGAAGCTTTTATATGTCAGTCTCTCCATAGAATGTTGCAGTCACATGCAAAATAAGGATGAATAAAATTAGATCTAGCTTGTAGGCGTGAGAGGCAAAAAGTCACTTGTGGCAGAACTGACAAGTGTTTTCAGTCAAGCCAAACATCCGGCTACTGTGAGCCTTCCGTTTCTTCCAGATCTCCACACTGAGGTACAGAGATCATGCAGGAGACCTTCAACCTGCATTCATCTCTTCTAATTATGTAAATGTAGAGGGTTTGCATGTGTGGGGATAGGTAAGGATGCCTCCCATTGAAGAGATGCTTGCAGGCTATCTCTCTCTGGGTGATTCTTTGAAGGTTTTGACCCTGCCATCTAAACTGTTTCAAACCACTTCACGTTTGAACAACAGGGCATATGTGGCAACAGATCAGGCCAGGGTGCCTTACACACAATTATATATAAAAACACACAACACCCATATACACAATATGTCCACACAAAAAATCGTTTCTACCACCTCCCCCGCCGTCGTCAAAAAAGACCATTTGCAGCTTTTGACCACTAACTGGCACTTTAATCACAAGTTTTCAAACAAACGCATCAAAGCACATTTTTGCAAATAGACGTCAGCTTTGCCTCACTGATGTGTTATATTTGACTGCAGTCGGGGAAAATGAAAAAAAACGAATTTAATATTCACAGATGAAAGTTTAGTCCTTATGAAGATATGTGCGTTTCTTAGAATGAATTCAAGCAGGATAAATGTCAAGCTTATGAGCCTGTGCTTATATTTTCTCTACACCATATTTTAGATTTGACACATTTAAATAGTGTGCAGTATTATTTATATAATACAAATTATGTGTTATATTATTCAAAATAAATTGTGGTTTACTTTGCATCGGAGCATTAAAAGTGGTAGCATAGTGAGCTAGGCTTGCGTGTTTTATAAATTATTTTCTTTATATTAGTAAAACGTGGGGCACTGAATAATTTCGCTCCCATTATTTAGGCCTAATTAAAACAAGAAACGAATAAATTAAACCTGCACAATTTAACTAAATCATTGAAACTCTAAAGAATGGACTGATTAATAAAACGTCCTCACTTATCAACAAAGTGCACACGATGTAAAAAAAAAAAGAGCTTCATTAATTGACAACTTCAGTCTTCTTTACTTGCTTTCATGTAATTTAAGTAAAAAAAATAAAATAAAAAAAATACATTGTGGCCATATTTAAATGCAGGTTTGTATAATATTCCTTAAAATATAAGTGCAAGATTTGCTCGGCGCATGATGCTGGGTGCACATGCAGCATTTATTCTTATTTGTCTACATATTTTATCTTCATTACAAATCTTGTTTGGTTTTATTTTGGATAATTGCATGTAAAAAAAAAAAAATTTGCTTTGTAATACATATGCAAAATGTGAATTATTATTCATATTCAAGTGTTTGTGCGAAAATTATTATGCGTGCATGACAGGGAGGAGCCCTCTCAGTCACGTTATTTTTTTCCTGATAATGAAATAACTGAAAATTGTGGTAACTCGCATACATGAGAAATATATCTACAGAAAGCTTGAAATGTCTTTTAAACGAATCAATTCAAAACGAAAGCATTGTGTAATCTGTGAAAGGTGCATTTCTCTCTAAATGCACATCCATGTGGAGAGAGTCAGCACTGTGAATTTCATCTTGCAGCCGACAAGAAATCATTTGTTTATTAATAAATAATTAAAATGTCTCCTTTTTCACAATTATTAGGCTACTTCTGCCTGTGCTTTGTGGCAAACTTAATGCATGTGCTTGAGCGCAGAATATATTAAGGCTCATTATGGATTATAGATGTACATTTTATATAAACCTGCGATTAGTTGAATAATGACAAATGAACGACTAGTAACTAGAAAAATCTTACGTGGGAGGCAGATCTATTAAATACCCTCTAGACATATCTGTTAAAGATTTTAAAGCATTTTATACGCGTTTGCATAAATTCTTCTTTCAGAACGGTCTGTAACAGAGAGATGCCTTAACACTGATTATTCCTCTGAAACACAAAAACGAAAATTGAAATAAAATTGGTATTTTATGTTTTGAGAATGGCTAGCCCTTCTCTGCAGATATTGTGCTTCTGGTTTGTGCATTTTAAATCACATAAAGTCTACAAAATATATAAAAAAACTTGTTTTTTGTCATGTCTGTAAAAAAAGCCTATAAAACATGTTCATAAACTGATACTTTATTGATGTGTGGACTCTATGTTCATGAATATATTGTTCATGAATAGGCTACAATCTGTGAAAATTTATATTTCACACTCTAAAAAATATTGTATGGACGCAACAAAATAAAACGGCCGACGCTCCACTCAGGACTCGTAGTTGTGATTGGGCTCAACCCTCCCCGCGCGTCTGAGATACGCTGCCGAGCAGAGTATGAGCGGAGCGGTGTTATTCTGACTGGAGCGAGGAGAGGATCTTTTTAAAAGTCGGAGCGTCGTGGTTTTCACTCGCTCCAGCACCGCTCCATCACGAGTACAATTCATGCCAACAGCCCGTAATATAACTGCATATTTAGCAAGAATTCACATGATAAAAACATATTTAGCTATAGCTTGATACACATAATCTCTCCGATCAGAAGATTATAATGACGGTAATAGTCGAGCATTACAGGCTAGTTCTCAAGGAGTTTGTCTTCCTTTTACTGATTATTTTCGGGTTAAAGCATGATTTAAACAGATACAGCGCATTCACACGTAATCGCTGTCGCAATAATGCATTCAAACAAATGTAATTTTACAGTGCTGCTTCATCTGTAACTGATTTTGAAATCTGTAAGAAATGCATAGATCTGAAGATAAAATAACTGACGAAAATGTACTGTTATTTTCATCACAAACAATATTTGCACAGCTGAAAGCAGCAATTATACCTTTTAATGCTGACAATGTTATTAGTTTGGCGTTTGGTAGGACAAAAAGTTTGCACACAATAGCCTAATCCCATTTGAAACTCTCCTGTTATTTTATTTATTTATTTATTTCATTTTATTTTATTTTTTATAGGCTAGGTTATGAACATAACATTTCAGCTTTATCCACGGAGCGAGTGCAGAGCGGTGTTTCTGGTATCAGTGATCGCGGGACGGAGTGATTATTAAATGCTCGGAGTGCGGAGGGAAATTGTTGCTGCTCCACTCTCACACACGCTGCTGCCGAGTGAGAGATGTTTCACCCACGAAATGAACAAGACCGTCCGGTGTAGACACGGTTAGACAGTGTCTGCTATATTTAAAATAATTGATATAAGAAATAAAAATAAATACATAACCTAAACCAGCGGCATAACGAGATGAAAATATAGACTATAAAATATATTTATATGTCCAGTCCATGACACTGACTCACTGGAGCTGCCAGTTTTAATCTGAACAGCTCTTAAGGCAGAGTGGATGGTGCATGATGGGCTAGTATTTAAAAAAAAAATTAATAAATAAAATAAAGGTCTTTCCAGCATTAAGGTTATAACATTACTGCTTTTTTCAATCATCGTGTTTCAGTTATAAATTTGACTGGTAAATGATAAAGAATTATATTAAAACTTGTTTTAATATTGATTTTAAGTAGGGAGGCAAAAAAACGATTTAAATCGTAAATTGGAGTTTTTTGTGATCAAACCTTTCTTTAAAGTTGTTTTAAAACCAATAGGCCCTATGTCCTAAAAACCTGTTCTGCAAGTTTGAAACCCTCATAAGACACTGTGCATATGAAAGACCAAGAGATTCACACCTTTATCTCGACCCCCACAAGCTATACCTAACTACTCCAAACCCCAGCCCCCTCCAGCTGAACTGAACTCGGTCTGTTTGAACGGTGTGTTCTCATGTTACTGGATTGAAACATGCCTGCACTCACATCAGCCCTACTCTTTTTATTCATTATTTTCTCGCAGCCCATATTATTATTATCACTAGACCATAATAATAACAAATTATCAATTGATAATGAATCATTATTTTTGAGAAAATCGTAGACGTTTGTGAACGTAGACGTTTGAGGCAGGCTTTAAGACCAAGCGGAGTCCTCCGTCAGCTGCTCCCACTTCACAGCGAGCGCGAGCTCTACCTGACCCAGCTTCACCGTCCACGTTTGGATTTTATAAAATCAGTTTGAGGCGAACACAACTTACTGATCATGAGCCAAACATTTAGCAAGGTGAGAAAACATTTAGTCTACCTGAAGGAAGACGTATTTCATTGAGCTAATGTTGTTGAATAGAGATTAAAAAAACAAACACTGTAGGCTATTCTTAAACTTGGAGCTCATTATATTGAAGTACAAATCCAAACACCAGAAGCAACCTACACTCTCAGTGTTCTTTCATTTAAAAGTATGCATTTTATTTATTCACAGGCTAAATGGTTGAAATAATATTTTAGTTGAAAACTTTAAGTGCCATTGTTTAAAAAAAATGCATCATAGAAATGTTTCATAGACCTTCAGTTGTCATGCTTTAAAATCCAATGGACAGACATAGGCCTATATTATTGTACATTACAAAATATTTGGATCGTCCCTTATTTTCTTAAAGAGTAAATACTTATTTTCTTCAAGAATAAACATTATAAATAAATAATTAAAGAAAAGAACCTCTATTAGCCCTTATTTTTCCATTTCTGAAGTTAATTGTGCAACTCTAATGATGATGTGACTCCCCTGACAGTGGCACGTTCCTCAAAAAAATAAAAAATAAATAAATAAATAAAATAAAATAAAATCTTGTTAGAGCTATGTGAGCGATTAATGGATTTAAAAAAGAAAAAAAAAAGTGTGTGCTTGGTTTCCGAAATGGAAAACGAATAAAGCTCGTAAAAAATGATATGATGTAAAACTAGTCATGATAACATATTATTAATTCATAGAAATAATTTAAGCAATTAAAACCTTTTTTAAAAAATACCATATTCAACTTGAATTTCAATACTATTAAACTGACTTTAAAATCTCAAGGAGTTTATAAGTTGAAACGGTAAAATGTCATAGTGCATGTTAAATAGTCTAAATGAACTTGCATATAGTATCTGAAGACCTTGATTGCATGTTAGCATAAAACTAACAATATATTTTGACTTTTTTTTTAATGAACAATTCCTGTATTTAATATGTGACAGCAACCTTTATATCAAACATTTTGAAATCGTCCACAGTTAAGCATCGCGGGAGGCAGCTTGAGCGCGCGGAGTGAATGCGCATGCACAAGTCATTTTTGGATGCAATGGAAAAATAAAGCTGGATAAAATTATAGCTACACAAAACTTGTAAATAGTTAATAACATAGCCTAGATTAGGCCCATACTCTGTTCCTAAGTATATAATGTAAATTTGTTAACCCACAATAACACATTTTAACCGATTAATCGCCTATTTTCGTTTGCTGCATTGTTTTAAACACGCTAAAAAATAAATTAAATTTGTGAGAGTTGCATTTTATTACATTCAGAAATAATAACGGCAGGCCTAATATGCTATAGGCTAATGTACCAACAGGATTTTTTTAGTTACCTTCACTTTACAACAAATCCTTTAAATTTAACAAATTTATCAGAACAGAACAAGAATTACAAATATATAATTTTAATGGATAAATATAATTGCAGTATATAATAATATAGGCTTATAAACAAAACAAAAATAATAATTAAAAATAATTTAAAGCGATACAAAAAGGTTGGGCTTATCTCTCTCATTCGGGATAAATTCAAACATGTTGCCCATTTGAAGCTAAACTCTTATTCATGAGGTAAAATAGGCTTTGGATTTCACACGTGTTTCAGTATTGACGAAAAAAAAATCATAATGAGTAAAAATATGCCAAAGTGGACCGTTGCTCGTGCCGCATGGCTCGGTGAACCAGTTTCCAGTGAATATATGTGCGCGTCAGGCACCAGCGCGATCAAAGTCATAATTCAAAAATGCAAAGTGTTAGCAGTTTGAAAAATCAAGAATAATAACAGAGTTAATAAGAATTATTTGTAAATGCTGCACCGTTCTCATTTCGCTCTGCAAAAGGAACCCGAAGATTATTATTATTTTTTTAACCAAGAATGAACCGAAATGAAAACATTTAGCTTTTAATCCGTATATATAAGGTCTTTCTTTAAATTTTTGATGAGTAGACTGTAGCCTAAGACTATCCTATTTTTTAATGGCTTTTAAGGATGTTATAATGTATATTATAACGTTATTGTTGTTTTACGTCTTCCTATCATTTTACAATTACATTCAGTTCACAATCCATCCCTTTGCACCACCTGGCGGTAGTTTCACGAATGATTTTAACACGCGACTGAATTGCAGTTAACGCCGCGGCGGCGGTACGCGTGGCGGTATTACCCATTTTGGTTGTCTACCTACCGTACTTAACAGTTTGGACTGCCCCCTGAGGCAGTTACTGAAATCAAGATTATTGAAATCTCTCCAGGCTACCAAGCAAACAGAAGAGATCTCCAAAGAGAGCGAACAACTCCTCTCTCCTCACTCATTTATGACCCCCTTCTCAACCTGCCCTCTCTGCCTCTCCCTCTTCTGATAGCCGCGCCACAAGGATCCGTTTTCTACATATATTTTCACTTTGATTTGAAAGAAGACAGCGCATCCTGTGGCGTGGCTGACACAGAAGAGCGTACGCTGCCTGCGTACAGCTCAGATTCACCAAAATGGCATTACGCTGATGTGGAGTGACACAGAGGAGACAAATTGTTGAATGAAGTTGTTATTTTTGTTTTATTCGCGTACAAAAAGTATTTTCATAACATTATGGTTGAACCACTGATGGCAGATGGCAGATTCTATTCTGACAATGCTTTTCATACTTTACTGGATCTTGACAGCGTAATTTACTTGGAAGTCTATTGGACAGTCACAAGCCTCCCTGTTTTCATCCAAAATATCTTAAATTGTGTTCCAAAGATGAATGAAGCTTTTACGGGTTTGGAACGGCATGGAGGTAAGTGATTAATGACCAAATTTTAATTTTGGGGTGGAGTATCTGTAAGGATGAAAGAAACTAATAAAATACTATCACCTCATAAAAAACAGACAATGCAAACATACACGGGCATCTTCGAGACACCCCACAGAGTGGAGGTGCAGGAGGCTTCCTTCTCTTCTGTCCATTTGTTTCATTTTAAATCCCTTCACCCATGCTTCCTTCTACTCAGTATGATAGTCATATCTGGTATCATTTTAAATGTCTCAGTCCAACTGGTACAATGGTCTCAATCTTACAAAAGTAGACTAAAAGATAATACAGATCCTAAGAGTTAAGAGATATTTTGCTTACTACTTGCAAATTCCAATTGTTTGTACATGCCTCTGTTTAGGGGATGTTTTATCTTGGTTTTGTATTTAAAGGATTGCAGCAAAAGGGTCAGGGCCTTCTGTAGCCAAAATGAGCACATAGCATGAAGTGTGTCCACACACTTCATACTATGTAGTTTTCTAAAAGCCAGGTATGCATCTTACTCTTAGATTCATCTTTGAGAATTTAACCCTCTGGAGTCGAATTGCACGTGTATTCGCGTGTTTAGGCATTTTCTCCTGATAACCACAAAAAGAACTTAAATTACACTTTCAGTTTTGATTGTACAGTTAAGAGCAATACATCAATCGAATCTGTAAAGGGTCTACTTTTATTTGAATCCACACATAATAACAACAAAACTTTGTGCAATTATAAAATAAAGAAAACAAACCAGGTGCGCTGTCTGCAGCCTTGGTCTGCGGTGATCTTCATTTAGAAATGCGTCATTAAAATGAACTGTAACTCAGTGAATACTCAACACAGAGACATGAGAGATATATCTATAGAAAGCTTGACATGTCTACTTTAAAAATAAGAAAGTGCTACCAATAACAAATATTCTGTGATGAAGTAATCCATATGAAAAAAACGATATCCCCCTCTCACACCTCCCTCCACAATATATAAAACAATAAAACCCCCCCGCGCCGAACGCACTATTGAGATTATAATCATCCTCTTGAAGCTCGCGGCGGGTAACCGCCCTCATCAGAGCAAACAAAGCAGCGAGACTGTACTTCACGTTTTTTAAATGTTACTGTTCGCTTCGCGCTGAGAGGAATAAGACATAATTCACCTCAATAAGACCGCTGAGAGGAATAAGATTTGGATTACCTCAGAAAGAAGAACGAAGCGGCTTGACTCAGCAGAGATAAACATGAGAAAGTCTTTTTTATTATTAATCTACTTGTATTAGTTTTCATACACATTTTACTAGTTAGACTTTTGCAAACTATAATTCCTGACTAAATGTATAATCAGGTGAAACATTATGAAGTTTCATTTACATCATCTCAATGTTTCACCACCATTTTTTTATGTTCTATAACATAGACAGCAATATGATATAAAAGTAATATGAGTTATAATGTTGCTAGCTTAATGTCAGTAAGAATGATTAGACAAACTTTACTGCAATAGGCTGTTCTCTTTTCACGAATATAGCCATATATGTTTGTAACTATATATATTGTATAGGCCTTCATACAAAGCATGCTTGTGTTTTCAAGAATGTAACTAAGCTTCTGTTCATTAATATCTGCTCTGGTGTAAATATTTTTAACGTGTTTATACCCCGTCATTGGTGTTTGCAAGCGTCTGAGGTAAAAAAAAAAAAAAATAACAAAAAAATAAATAAAAACCAACAATAAATGTGCTGTTGGGTAATTGTGTTCTTTTTTTTCCTATAAATTACTAATAGTATCAGTAACCATCACAATAATGTTAATAATGCAGTTTATTTGCGTAAACAGGATGCTTACTTTTTTATTTCAGATAAATAATAACCTGTTGCAAAGCTAGCCAATGCAAATAAGCAGCCCACTCAGGAACCTGGAGCACAGCTAAGACCAAACGAGGCACACACTCCCATCTCTTCAAAGTCTCTTCAAAAAAGTATGTCCTTCAGAGCATATAAACTATATACATTTTGGAAATACCAGGTATGTGACATTCATTTATATCTTTCAACATGTCACATGAGCCTGCATTTATTTGATCCAAAATACAGAAAGTTGCACTTGCTAAAGCAGTAATATTGTGAAATATTTTTACTATTTAAAATAACTGCTTTCTATTTGAATATATTTAAAAAATTTAATTTATTCCTGTGATCAAAACTAAATTTTCAGCATCATTACTCCAGTCTTACTCCAAGTGTAACAATATACACTATACCATTCAGAAGCTGGGAGTCAGTATGTATATATATACTGATATACATACATACATATATATATATATATATATATATATATATAAACTTATTTAGTACACAAGTGATGGATAAATACAATAATCATGTTAGAAAACTATGCTGTTCTTTCAATTAATAAAAAAAATCATCTCTTTTCAAAATTAATAATATTAATAATAATAATAAATGTTGTTTTGAGTAGCAAATCAGAATATTAGAATGATCTCTGAAGGATCGTGTGACTGGAGTAATGATGCTAAAAATTCAGCTTTGAAAGTCAGCTTTGATTGTTCCTAATAAACTGTTTAACTGCACTCACAAGTGAATCTCAAGTTATTTTGTGGGATAATTAAATATATTGTAAATAAACTACAAACCTTAAAATATATACATTTATTTTGTCCTCACAGTCTTTCTTGTAACTCTTCCCTCTCAGTCACACACCTGACTGAAAGGCTCATTATGAAGCTCATTATGCGGGCCTTTGTCTTCTCAGGTGTGAATCACACAAATATTCATGATAGTTGACGCCTACTTAGAAAAAAATTTCTTAGAAAATTTAAATCAATCTATTGTTTTCTGTGAGTGAGTAAACAAGATGATTTTCACATCATTTTAAACCAAAAATTCTAGGCTACAAGCTCCAGGTTTGACAGTCTTGTGAACAAATGTTCTCTAGGTGTTTTATGACCTAATTTCAGTGACTTCAAAATTGTAGTTTTTTACGAACCATGCATAAACGTTGTTTTCTCAAAAACACAATCATGTACATACATGCTATTTACATATTATTGTAGCCCAGTTTGCACTGATTACAGTGTTAGACTTTAGCCATGTATCTATTTATAAGCAACTGAAAAAAGCACAAAAGTCAGGGGATATCAAAACTTCTCCAGGCCCCCAAAACCCCCTAGACCTCAGAGAGTTAATATCTTGTATTGATTTGATATATTTGAATTGGCTATGTAATTGGCATAATACATATTTAACTGACTGATAATAAATTGTTACATTTGATTTTATTTTGACTTTGAAATTATTTTCTCAAGTAGATTAAGTGAAGGCATATGTTACCGCAAATCTGTGTCTAGGGTTAGTACATAACAAACCAAAACTCAAATTAAACATAGCACATCACATGACATTATAGATAAAAGATATAAGGTAAAGAGTTAACTAGAATAATCAAATGTCAGAATAACAATAATAATAATAATGAGAGACAGACAAACAACCAATTTGCCCTTCAAACAAATGTAAGGTCATAATAAAATGGAGACAGATTAGATAATAAAATGGTGTCAGATTAGAATTGAACATAAAATTGAATAACTTTGCGCACTGAAAAGACTGAACATGCAAGAAACCTTCAGCCACAATTGGATACCTTCATTGGACCAATTCATGTACCTTACAGATCCTTTTAATGATCACTTGAAATTGGAGTCAGATTGAACATGGAGCTAGACTAAAATTGAAACTAAATCCTGGTAAATTTAGAAGCGCAGGTAAAAGACAGAATGCACATTAAACCTTCAACCAGACTGCTGGATTGGTGGGTGGATCCTTACAAAAGAGAAGGACTTTTCCTTAATGTAACAGCCTCGTCATCCAAGCTTTTTGGCATGTCTGTAGAGATGCAACATCTCTCTCAATCAAAGAAGTCGTTGACATAAACTGCAGGTGCCCGATTATACTATCAGGCACACCATTAGTGATGTCATGGACTGTCATCTGCCAATGGAATTGCAGTGTTCTGACACATTTCAGACACTGGTTATACTGATGGCATTTCCCAAAGCATTGCATCAGATGGATTGTCTTGTTCCCCTTCTCAAAGAACCCAGCTTATACTCTTAACCCCAGACAATTTTATTAAAGAAACTGCTTTTTATTTATTTGGTGAGTAATGAACATTTTTTATTACTATGTATTAAATAGCCTGCATCACATGTTGAAAAACATTATGTTTAAACGTGAATCACATGAGAAATAGCTAGAATGGAAAATTATTTGCCCTAGTGAAAAAAGATTTCCACATTTGGGTGTGAATACACCACTGTGTTCACAAACCTCAGTATCTCTAGCTGACAGTTTGGACTCTTCAGTCCATCAGAGAGCATCTTCACTCCTGAATCCTGCAGGTCATTGTTACTCAGATCCAGCTCTCTCAGGACACAGTTTGAGAATTGTAGAGCTGATGAAACAACTTCACAGTCCTGAGCAGTGATATTACAGCCAGCAAGACTGAAAAGGAGAAAAACAATTTTCAGTGAAAAAAATATATATATAAACATGACTTGAGTCTTATCTGATTTTTATAATTTTATATTCAAATTTCAAAATGTATATAAGTCAAATTACTGTGAACTTCATAAATTATAAATCAGAAGTCAGAAATAACTTTATTGCCAAGTATGTTTAAACACACAAGGAATTTGTCTTGGCGAAAGAAGCTTCCAGTGCAGAAGAAAGTACAGACATAGTGCAAATATACATGATAATGCAGACGTAGCTTTCAGAGAGAATTGTTACTTTGCATGAACATTCAATTTTTTCATTGTAATACTCACAGGGCTTTTCTGCAGTTGAGTACAGCTGGTATTAGTCTTCTTCTCCCCTCATCTGATGTGTTGTATTTCTTGAGGTCCAGTTCATCCAGCGGCTCCTCTGACATCTGAAGCATGTAGGCGATTGTTGAGCAGTGAGCAGGGGAGAGTTTCTTCTCTGAGTGTTTGTCTGATTTCACAAATTCCTGAATCTCTCTGGACAGAGTCTGATCTTTCACTTCCAGCAGACAGAGGAACAGATTGATGGATCTTTCAGTGGAGAGTCCATGTCCATCTTTGATTTTCTCTTTAATGTATTGTGTGGTTCTTCTGATGCTCTCTGAGCTGTTCTCTGTGTGTGTCAGTAGATCCTGTAAGAGTCTCTGATTGGACTCCAGTGAGACGCCCAGCAGGAACCGCAGGAACAGATCCAGCTGTCCATTCTCACTCTCAAGAGCTTTTTCTACCCCTCTTTTTTGCAGATTATGCAGTGAATCTAAACATGCTTCTGTACTGATGCTTATGTGATAGTAAAACACATAGAAAGCAGCGAGAAACTCTTGAACACTCAGATGAATGAAGCTGTATACTTTCCTCTTATGAATCACAGATTCCTCCTTAAAGATCTCAGTGCAAATCCCAGAATACACTGAGGCATCAGTGACGTCTATGCAGCTCTCAATCAGGTCCTCCTCATAGAACATCACATTGCCCTTCATCAGCTGTTTGAAAGCCACTTCAGCAAGTTTCACAATCATTTCTTTGTTAGACTGCAGGAGTTTCTCTGGATCTCTCTCTTCATACTTCTGCTTCCTCATGTTGATCTGAATCAGCAGGAAGTGGATGTACATTTCAGTCAGAGTTTGAGGGATTTCTGCACTCAGATCTTCTTCCAGGAGCTTCTGAAGCACAGAGGATGAGATCCAGCAGAAGACAGGGATGTGGCACATGATGTGGAGGCTTCTTGCTCTTCTGATGTGTGAGATGATTCTGCTGGCTTGATGCTGATCACTGATTCTCTTCCTGAAATATTCCTCCTTCTGAGGCTCACTGAATCCCTGAATTTCTGTCAGACGGTGGATGTATTTGGAGGGGATCTGATTGGCTGCTGCTGGTCTGGAGGTGATCCAGATGAGAGCAGAGGGAAGCAGCTCTCCTTTCATGAGCTTTGACATCAACACAGCCACTGATGAAGTCTCAGTAACATCACAAACTTTCTGATCATCTGAAAACGTCAGTGTGATTCTGCTTTCATCCAGACCATCAAAGATGAACACAACTTTACACTCCTCATAAATCTGTGAGTCCAGATCTTGAAGTTCAGGATGAAAGTCCAGCAGAAGTATGTGAAGACTGTATTGATGATCTTGTATCATGTTCAGCTCTCGAAATGGAAGCACAAACATGAAATCTACATCCTGATTGGCTTTTCCCTCGGCCCAGTCCAGAATGAACTTCTGCACAGAGACGGTTTTTCCGATTCCAGCGATGCCTTAGTAAGAACAGTCTTGATCTGCTCTTTCTCCTCACATCCTCCTTCAGCTGAGGCTTTAAAGATGTCATTGCAGTAGATTGCAGTGTCTTGTGAGTGTTGTGTTCTGGCTGTTTTTCTCCATCTGTAAAACCTCATGTTCTTCATTCACTCCTTCTCTCTCTCCCTCTATGATGTAGAGCTGTGTGTAGATGCTGTTCAGGAGGATTTCATTCTCCTGGAGTTTCAGTCCCTCAAATAATCTCACATACTGTTTCTTCATTCTGTTTTTGTACTGGTCTTTGACTCTTTGTAGTTTATCATCTACTGGTTTCTGCAGATCTCTAGTCTCCTCCTGCAAGTGAGCAGAACTGGATCCTCTCATGACTTGTTCTGGATCTCTTTCTGTACTGAAAGTCTTCTGATGGTCTGGACTGGTTCCTGTAGAAACTGTGTCAGGTGGTAGAGTACAGATCTTTGTTCATAAACTCAACATCTGTACTGAACCTGGATCAGGTCAACAATTGAAAATGTTCATTAATACGGATCCTAAAAATTCAGGCCTCAGAAATACATGTCCATAAATAGCCTTTTAAATAGCTCTTTCTTTAAAGCTGCAGTCCGTAAATTTTGCCTCTTTGTCACCATCTCTGTTTGAAAACCTGCAATTGCAGCTGTGTGCAGAATTATCTTCCTTGCGTGGGTTGTGCAGTGGCTCGGCTCCAGCACAGATGAATCTAATGTTTTGAGAAGTATGTGTGGCAGGCCACCAGTGTGGATTTTCATTGTACTTCAGAATCATAGATTTTTTTTTTTTTTTTTTGAGGAAAAAAGCATTACAATAAATTGCGCTACCTTTGGTGATTCAATCTAAATGAGCTCATATCACATCAAACAATGCTAATTATTATTATTGTTATACTTCATTCTCAAATTGTTTATGTTAACAACATCAGCATTTTGTGACTATGTGAATATAGTGTGTATAAGTGAGTAGATTACAATTTCTGTATAGTCTAATCTCTAGTTGTCATACCACTCAAATTTCATATTAAGAAATTCTTTTAACCTAAAAAACAAATTATGCTCCCTTCGAACTGGTTGTCTGTATCTGTAATCAGAAGCACATTTAAAATTGGAATATAATTTAATTTCATTTACATGTGTTTCATAAACACATAATGCTTTCTGGATTACAATCCCCCATCAAAATTATTTATTTGATTATTCCAGCTGCTGTGAGAAAAGGCTATAAACGATCGGCCACCTGCAGGATCCTCACATGTGATAGTCTAGTAGCCGGGACAATTTCTTTTTTGTTTAACCCTCTGAAGTCGATTAACGCGTATATGCGCTATGAGGCATTTTCTCCTGATAACCCCGAAAAGAACTTAAATTACACTTTTTTTTTTGTTTTGATCGTACAGATAAGAGCAACACATCAATTGAATCTGTAAAGGGTCTACTTTTTTTCTATAGACATAATAACAACAAAACTTTGTGCACTTATAAAATAAAGATAACAAACACAAGGTGTGCTGTCTGCAGCCTTTGTCTTCGCTGATCTTCATTTACAAACGCGGCATTAAAATGAACTGTAACTCAGTGAATACTCAACACAGAGACATGAGAGAGATATCTATAGAAAAGCCTGACATGTCTACTTTTAAAACTAAACAAGTGCTGCTGAAAACAAATATTCTGTGATAAAGTAATCCATATGAAAACAACGCGATGTCCATTTTTCACGTCTCCCTTCATTATCTTCTAATGCGACCACGCCCCCGCGCTGAACGTGCTATTCAGATTCTAATGTTTCACTAAAGCGCGCGGCTTGAATACGCCTACACAACAGAAGACAACGCAGCGAGATTGTTCTTCAAGTTTTTTTTATTTTACTGTTTGCTTCGCGATTAGAGGAATAAGACATAATTCACCCCAAAAAAGATGTGATGCGGTTGAGGATTTGAGATTTGGATTTCCTCAGAAAAAAAGAATGAAGCACTTTATTCAGCAGAGATCATAAACATAAGTAAGTCTCTTTTTATTTATTCATATACTTGTACTAGTTTTCACATAACGTGTAAACATTTTACTAGTTAGACTTTTTCCAAAGACTTTTTCCAAACTATAATACCTGACTAAATGTATAATCAAGTGAAATATTATGAAGTTTCAATAACAATATACACTACTATACCATTCAAAAGCTTGGTGTAAATAATATAAATGTACCAATAAATGTAACTGTAACAAATGTAACAAACAATGCTGTTCTTTCAATTTATCCCCCCAATAATAATAATAATAACAACAGCATAATAATAATAATAATAATAATAATAATAAATATAATAATAATAATAACAACAACAACAATAATAATAATAATGATAATAATAATAATAAAAATTCTGTAGAAAATAAGATTGTTAAAATGATTTCTGAAGGATTGTGTGACTGGAGTAATGATGCAAAAAATTCAGTTTGAAAGTCAGCTTTGATTGTTCCTAATAAACTGTTTAAAGACATGATGTAATGACGCAGCCCCATGCTCGAATTTCCTGTGAAAACCTAGCTGTACCACTCAAATTAGAAAACATTATTATAAAATATCCGTTGTGAATCAGGCTAAAGTAGGCGATAGTTTTGAACACTGGCTGGTTATGCACTTGCTCAAATGTTGATTTCAGATCATTTTTAACCAAAAAGTTATGGACTGCTTTAATATTGTATGAAAAATGACAGTGAAACTTTGAGTATGATATCGCATTCTAAACATCGTCTTCATCTTCATATTACCTTAATGTGAGAATACAGGTTATCAAGATATTTAATGGAGACATTAATTTCACTTTTAAACCAGTAAAACAAACATATGATAAAACTATATCTAAAAAGCATATCCATATAACTAACCCGAAAAAAGAAAAAAAATCTCGAAACTTACCTTGAAATGTTTTGATAATAAGATTGTCCTCATCTGTAACTGTGTATAAGATACTTCTGTGTTTTACTGTCAGTTCCAGTCTGTTGTTCTGCTCTTCCTGTTTCAACAAAAATCAGACATAAGGCGTGTCATTAAAAAGAACAAATGGCATGCGCTATAAATGTCATTGTGCACTAGTTTTTGTCTTCCTCTTTCTAACCTTGTAGCTTCAACATGTGCTGATTTTGTTCCTCTCTTTATGGTCTGTGGTCCAACAGTGTCTGTCTCAGTATTTGCTCCCATGTATTTTTGCTGAGTTCATACTTCTGTAAAACAAATTAGGCTGTAGTGTCTCCTTAAGATCTTTAGTAGAATTTTTAATTCATCATGCAAAATATTTTGTCCTGTAAAATTGTCCAATTCCAACTTCAGCTGTAGATGTAATGGACATCACTGATTCTGTCAGTTCATGAGTGGCTATCCTGAGATTAAAGTATGTAAATAATCGTATTATAAAGAAATACATATTAAAACAAACAATGTAAAGGTTCTAGCAATTGCGAAGTGTAATTTCAAATGTTCATTTTGTTCATAAATAGATCAGTTCTTGTAATCTCTTATTAAACTCCATGTGCTTGTCTGATCTGTCTCTGTCCAAAAGGGGGCACTAAATGTTCATCAGATCCTTTTTTTCCCCCTTTTTCTTTTTTTTTTTTTTTCTGATCCAGTCTGATAAAGAGTTCATACAAATGCTTTTGTGTGCCAAAACAGTGTTATGACCTCTACCTCCAGCGTTAACATTCATGTTGTCTTAAGTTATTCATTCATACACTGTTAAAAATCGCTGTAAAAAAATGGCCAAATTTTGACAGTAACTTGCTGTTTTTCTTTAAAACAGTGCATTCTGGGTAATATTCATCATTTTCGAGAAAGTAGCCTGCTACTAAAATGTAAAGGCAGCAACAAAAGAGAATAAATAAATGAGTGTGAAATACTCAGATTAAAAAAAATATATATATATATATATTGTACACTTACACCGTTAAAGATATTAAGGCTTTAATAAAATAAAAGAAAAAAAAGTGTTACAACCAGAATGAGTAAATTAGTTCGTTTACAACAGAACACATTCTGGAATATATTATATCAGTGATGCATCTGATATACATATATATATATTTACATTGTAAATCTCACAATTGCTAATATTTAGTTGGATGTTGAGTTTTGACTATGGTGTGCATTTGTTGTGGCACTGACAACCTTAAGCAACGTCACAAATTTATTTCCATCAAGCGTCAATATCTAGCCAAGACTTTTCACAATGGGAGAGTCAAACCATTCTGTACTCCAACACATTACAAGCCTTTCAATGGGTTAAGAACCCACTGAAACCACTGAGCCACTGAACCCCTGAACCACTTTTTCACAATTTGAGCCTGATAAACATTTCCGTTGAATCAAATAGCATTATCAACTTGGAAAATGACCAGGGGATATGTTTTCTGACTTGGTTGTTTAAGAAATGAAAGCTACACTGCATTATTTGACATATAACATTCCAGAAACATATTAATCACTGCATTAATGATCAAATTATAGAATCTTAAGTATTTGCTTATTTATATCTAAACAGCAAGTGTTTTGGGGCTTCCATATGTGTCTCTGTGGTTCCTCACAGAAGGTTCTTAAATCTGACTCAGAGACATTGAATAACCATAATAAACCGCAATCCCAGCATAGAGGGGTTCAGTGAATGTGGTGTTGAATGTGTGTAAGCCTGATAGCCAGTCTATATAAAAAACCATCAAAAAAGACAGCACTTATTGGCCAGTCTAGATAGACACCTATTCTATCAGTGGGTGATGAAGGGAGAGGAATGTTTGTCCTCTCATTATTGTGCCAGGCAGAGTAAATCTTATCACAGCAATAAAGATTCCAGGACTTGTCGTTGAGTCCAAACCGACAGTCACTCCCTTCTTTTCTGTTGATTCCTTTATATGCCACTGCTACATGACCCCATCCTCTCAATTTAACCTCCCAGTAATGGCGTTCAGTCAAACTCGGTTGACACAGAACCTGCTCAAAGCGCTCAAATCTCTCTGGATTATCAGGATACGGCTGATGATCTTTCACACATGTTGTTTTTTTGTTATCTTCAGTTAGGATGAGTTGAGTGTGTGCTGTGTTTGGATCCAGTGTAAGGTCACAGGCATCTGAACACAAGAAGAGACATCAGAACATCTAAGACATCATTAAATATGCAGAGGTGTGTGTGTGTGTGTGTGTGTGTGTGTGTGAGGACTTACACTTTCGCATTACTACTTACACCCTCGCATCCCCTCCATGATCCAGTCAAAACATACAAAAAACAGTCTAAACAGAGAAAAAAACAACAAGAAATGTTCAATGGTATGATAACTAATTTTAAATGAAATAGTTAGTCACTGCCACAGCAGTACTATGGATTGAGGAAAAAATCTTAAATGTATGTATTTAAGCATTATGGACCTTATGTAGCTCCGCCCCTTTTCAGCACCACGCTAATTGTCTTCTGACTTCTGTTTGTATTTCCACAGCGTGAAGGTAAGTTTGTACAAAATTATGAATGAACTGCACATTTTAAACTCTTCCCAGTCTACTGACATTTGTTATAACATGCGCTTCGAACACTACAATACTGATGATAACTTTCATTAACTCTATAAGTAAATTCACTTCACGAGCTAATTACTCTTCAACAGCGTTGCTATAGAGCTACCACAAAAACAGATGTTCAAAGACAGAAATCTAAATTTCACAACAAAACAACAAACTAATCGACTAACTCCTAAGTCTAAAAACTAAAAAAAAAAACTTAATACCATTTTATAATTCTTTTTTTTTTTAGTTTTTGTTTTTTTCAAATGCGCTATACTTCCGGTTCTTTTTCTATTTATGCATTATATTCACCTTTTGTTGGTTTCCCTATTTACTCATTATGTTCATCTGTGTCTTGCTTAATTACTTTTTTATTATGTGCATACATCGACCTGTGTTTGTCCCATTTTGTCTGATCCCATCCATTTATTGTGTTAGTTCGAGTTAATGAAGTATTTCTCCATGATCCTGAGCTTTTGTACACTAAAAAAAATAATGTTGTTCAATATATATTTTTTTATTATTATTATTATTATATTTGTATTTATTTTTTCTTTTATTTTGCATTTATTGTGATACGTGAAGAGAACTGACATTTATTATTATTTAATTTATTTTTTTATTGTTGGTTTTTTTTTCATTTTGCATTTATTGTGATAAGTATAGAGAACTGACAGGTGATGACTGATATTGGAGTGCTCGGGTCTCCTGATATTGGAGTGCTGTAGGTTTGACCTACCTGAAAAACTTAAACCACTGTTTATTTAATTGTATCTGTTTCCTGATATTGGAGTGCTGCCCACAAGGCTATTGCCTTCGATCAGTGTTATTTTTTAAAATAAATATTCAGTGTTAGTTACAAAATAAACTCAATAAAATATAATAGTAAAAATACAACAAATAATGAAAAAAAATAGGTTTATAAAAGTAGTAGAAACCATAATGCCTATAGTTTACACATAAATGAATTATAACAGATGAACATACTTGAGTATCTGCAGTTTGTAGTCTGGATCCTGCAGTTTGTGTTTGAGCAGCTGGACTCCTGATGGTCCTGGGTGATTGTAGCTCAGATCCAGCTCTCTCAGGTGTGAGGGGTTTGAACTCAGAGCTGAAGACAAATAACCACAGCCTTCCTCTGTCACCATACAGCCAGACAACCTACAGACACACAGATAGATCATCTATAAAGGAGGAGATTAAATAAAAGATGAAAAACTGAAAATGCCAGAAAACTACCTGCATTCATATGTTAAGACATCTCTAATCTACAAGGACTACTGTGACTGTAGAGAAGGTCACAAATACTTAAAATTTAAACTATTAAGCCTATCTATCGTATTTGGAAAATGTTTGGGAAGTAATTTGATGTTAACACTAGCCTACTTTTACTGAAGCAACACTGAGATGGGATTATTTCCTGATAACAATATTTTTTCACACACACACTCACATTAAAAATATACACACATCCCCAGATCCAAACACACACATAACAAATAACATTTCACATAACACATAACACTCATAACTTAGTATAATTTGAACAGCAGCTATGCTAACAAAACAAATGTACATGATTATCTCTAAAATAATTCGAACAGCAGCTATGCTAATTGTGCTTTCCATTTCTATCTCAGGATGCCCATCCTGAGGTAAACTGAGATTTAACCAGCTCCAGTTTTGATCCAGGTTCATATAGGAATGTTGCAATGACACCAACAATGAATGGACTAAAAAGACTCCATAATCTTAACCATATATTTTAATAAATAGGATCACAAGCCACCTTTCATCATTAATGCATTGAAATATAGCATAGGTTTATCTGTGCTTGAATTAGTTTATTTGTGTTGCCAAAAATGTCACTAGCCCTGCCACAATAAGTATATGAATAAAATAAAAAAATAGACGGAATAAACAAATTACAAGCAATAGCACAAATAAATACAACAGACACAATTAAATAAACAGTGGTTTAAGTTTTTCAGGTAGGTCTTACAATCGTGTTCAGGTAAAGAAATTGAATAATCAAATGTAAAATAACATTGCATACTCTTTAATGGATAAATGAAATATTAAAGGTGATGTTTGTAATTGTAATTTTTGACAGTACTAAAGACTGAACTAAATACCACAGTATGTCTGCAGATATTTAGGAAGCATGCTTGTTTCTCAACAAAAACAGGTAAACCTAATTTTTTAATTCAATAACAGCCTGCATAATGAGGCAATCACAGTTAGTCATATCCCGATATCAATTTTAATTTGATATTAAAATTGATATTTAATTTGATATTTAATTTGATTGATATTTAATTTGATATTTTGTGCAGAGTTAGCATGTAATTTGTACTTTCTTAGATTTTGTAAATTTGTCCTGTTTCATTTAATCTATTCGTATTCTTATACAAATAATTAAAATACAAATAAAACAAATTTAAAATAAAATTTAAATTAAAAAGAAATAAAAATTCTAAAACAAATCATAAAAAAAAAACAATTAAAGAACTGATTTGAATTTAAAAGGCATTAATATTTCTTTAATCTCTAATAAAGTAGACCCAGCTCTCTCAGGACAGAGTCTATTATAACAAATTACCTCAGTATCTCCAACTGACAGTTTGGACTCATCAGTGCATCAGAGAGCAGCTTCACTGCTGAATCCTGCAGGTCATTGTTACTCAGATCCAGCTCTCTCAGGACAGAGTCTGAGGATCCTAGAGCTAATGCCACAATTTCACAATCCTGAACAGTGAGATTACAGCCAGCAAGACTATAAGACAAAATATAGAACATAAGATTATGTTATTTAAACCTTTTCAATACATTGTAATTTTTATTATGAAAGTTTGAAAATAACACTCACAGAGCTTTTCTGCAGTTGATCACAGCTGGTATCAGTCTTCTTCTGCCCTCGTCTGATGTGTTGTATTTCATGAGGTCCAGCTCATCCAGCACCTCCTCTAACATCTGAAGCATGTAGGAGATTGCTGAGCAGTGAGCAGGAGAGAGTTTCTTCTCTGAGTGTTTGTCTGATTTCACAAACTCCTGAATCTCTCTGGACAGAGTCTGACCTTTAACTTCCAGCAGACAGAGGAACAGATTGATGGATTTTTCAGTGGAAAGTCCTTGTCCATCTTTGATCTTCTCTTTAATGTACTGTGTGGTTCTCCTGATGCTTTCTGAGCTGTTCTCCGTGTGTGTCAATAGATCCTGTAAGATCCTGAGTCTCTGATTGGACTCCAGTGAGACACCCAGCAGGTACCGCAGGAACAGATCCAGATGACCATTCACACTCTCAAGAGCTTCATCTACTACACCTTTAAGCAAATATTTTACTGAAGCTAAATTCTTCAGTCCCTCCATAGTTTAATTTACATGGTAGTAAAAAACATAGAAAGCAGCGAGAAACTCCTGAGCGCTCAGATGAATAAAGCTGTAGACTTTCCTCTGATGAATCACAGATTCCTCCTTAAAGATCTCAGTGCAAATCCCAGAATACACTGAGGCGTCAGTGACATCTATGCCGCTCTCAATCAGGTCCTCCTCATAGAACATCACATTGCCCTTCATCAGCTGTTTGAAAGCCACTTCAGCAAGTTTCACAATCATTTCTTTGTTAGACTGCAGGAGTTTCTCTGGATCTCTCTCTTCATACTTCTGCTTCCTCATGTTGATCTGAATCAGCAGGAAGTGGATGTACATTTCAGTCAGAGTTTGAGGGATTTCTGCACTCAGATTTTCTGCCAGGAGCTTCTGAACCACAGTGGATGAGATCCAGCAGAAGACGGGGATGTGGCACATGATGTGGAGGCTTCTTGCTCTTCTGATGTGTGAGATGATTCTTCTGGCTTGATGATGGTCACTGATTCTCTTCCTGAAATATTCCTCCTTCTGAGGCTCAGTGAATCCCTGAATTTCTGTCAGACGGTGGATGTATTTGGAGGGGATCTGATTGGCTGCTGCTGGTCTGGAGGTGATCCAGATGAGAGCAGAGGGGAGCAGCTCTCCTTTCATGAGCTTTGACATCAACACAGACACTGATGAAGACTCAGTCACATCACAAACTTTCTGAGCGTCTGAAAACATCAGTGTGATTCTGCTTTCATCCAGACCATCAAAGATGAACACAACTTTACACTCCTCATAAATCTGTGAGTCCAGATCTTGAAGTTCAGGATGAAAGTCCAGCAGAAGTCTGTGAAGACTGTACTGATGATCTCGGATCAAGTTCAACTCTCGAAATGGAAGCACAAACATGAAATCTACATCCTGATTGGCTTTTCCCTCGGCCCAGTCCAGAATGAACTTCTGCACAGAGACGGTTTTTCCGATTCCAGTGATGCCTTTAGTAAGAACAGTCTTGATATGGTCTTTCTCCTCATGTCCTGGTTCAGGTGAGGCTTTAAAGATGTCATTGCAGTCAATTGCGGTGTCTTGTGAGTGTTGTGTTCTGGCTGTTTTCTCCATCTGTAAAACCTCCTGTTCTTCATTCACTCCTTCTCTCTCTCCTTCTATGATGTAGAGCTGTGTGTAGATGCTGTTCAGGAGGGTTTCATTCTCCTGGAGTTTGGTTCCCTCAAATAATCTCTCATACTTGTTCTTCATACTGGTTTTGTGTTGTTCTTTTACTCTCTTCAGAACATCATTCATTGTTTGAGGAGAATCCTTCTGGTTGTCTGCAGTCTGATCATCCCCACACACACTACACAAAAAACAATACAGTGAATAAGTGAATACAGTGACAATTTTCAACCAACATTAAAACCAATGGAGATGAAAAGCTGTTAATTATTTTATCTTATTTGAATGGAAGGTGTTGTATAGGAAAATGGATGGATGATTGTTTAGCTTGCCACAGCATATAGTCCAAAGTATAGATGTGAGAAGAGAGAGAAGCATGGCTTCGAAGTCACATAATGATGTCTGGGTTAGCTACATACATATCTGATTAATCTAATATAGGATAGAATAGGCTTCGGTTTATTGGCATAAAGTCACTCTTTAGCTTCATCTCAGGCAGCTATTTCTCTTTAGATGCTTCTTTTTTTACTCACATATGATCAGTGGTCACTGTTTCATCACTGAAATTATGGTCCACAACTAAAGACCCAGCATAGCATACTCACATAAGATCAGTGGTTACTATTTAATCACTGAAATTATGATCCACAACTAAAGACCCAGCACAGCTGGGTTCTGGAGATCTCTGGGACTGAGAAAATCCCTCCTCTCCCAGTCAACACGTGAGATCATGCAATGTTCACAGTGACAACACACCATTCTCATACACTGAATCTCACAGTGTGAGTAATATGTAAGCTCATAGTAATTCAAAATGTTGAGCAGGTTGAGAGGAGGCAGTTTAGTTATCGGTCACTGGAGGGACATTCTACTTTTTCTACCTTTTTCTCAACACTATCACAGTGATATCACAGTGCTCTCACATGGTGAGCTCACAGTATGAGTGCACGCACTGCTTACAGATTTTTGTTATAAAACTGACTTCCAGCCACAGCCTTCAATGAAATCCACTGAAATACAAAAGACATTAAATCTTTCATGATCTCAGCAGAGAATGATTAAACAACTCCACAAACAGCATCACCAGCTTCACTCATTATTAACCAGAATGACCTTATTTCTGTCAGACAATTACAAAATTGCTTATTGAGAATTAACAGAGATTAAGATGATGGTTTTGTTTCGTTTGACATTACCATCATGGTGATTAGTGTTTGTTTTAGTTGGGCTCTTGACCCTTGACTTTATAACATTATCTTTTTTTGGCTGCTGTAACTGTGTTTTTGTAAAGCACATTAGTTACTTGTCAAGTAAAACCAAAAAGATACTGCAATCAGATGACATTGGTTTATTACTGATAATGACAACACAATCATAACCTAGATTCAGTATGTAGTCTTTGTGGAAGTCATGGCCTAATGGTTAGAGAGTCGGACTCCCAAATCGAAGGGGTTTGTGAGTTCAAGTCTCGGGCCAGCAGAAATTGTGGGTGGGGGGAGTGCATGTACAGTTCTCTCTCCACCTTCAATACCATGACTTAGGTGCCCTTGAGCAAGCCATCGAACCCCCCACTGCTCCCCGGGCGCCACAGCATAAAATGGCTGCCCACTGCTCCGGGTGTGTGTGTTTCACAGTGTGTGTGTGTGTTCAACTGCTCTGTGTGTGTGCACTTCGGATGGGTTAAATGCAGAGCACGAATTCTGAGTATGGGTCAACCATACTTGCTGAATGTCACGTCACTTTCACTTTTTTTTTTTTTTTTTTTTTGTGAGGCGTTATTAATCTTAAGTTTTTAATTATAATCGCTCTGTGATTATACAGTATATGATCCAGCAGTGTCATAATCCTTTATGAAGGATTTTAAAAGCATGATAAAACACAAACATTTTGAACTGCTGTGAGGTTTAGACACAAAGAGACATCAAGAATCAGTGTCTGAATCTCAACAATGACAATCAAAAGCTTCATGCTGCAATACATGCTGGGTAACTAGTCTCTCTGCAGTGAGTGCACTTTGACCTCACATTAGTATGAGCACATATTGAGGGTGCCGTGAGGTTCCACTTTTAGCTCATTGTGACCACATCACGAGTCTCCTGGGAGCTCATGATGAGATCAAATTGTTGACAGGGCTTTCTTCTCACTGAGACTCATTTCAGAGGCAGTGTTGCCCTCAGTGTAGATAACAGGCCTGCCAATAAAAAAAAAATAAAAATAAAAAAAATATATATATATGTGTATATATATACAGGGCCGTCGAGGACCTTTAAACTCTTTAAACACCAGATCAGACACGCAGTTCATTTGACACTCATCTTATTAACCTGGCATGATAGACATGGGTTTCCACTTACAAATCATTCATAAAAATATAAACGTGCTCTCAGAACAGCTATATGCAGTGACCACTGCAGCATACATCTATACACATATATCAGCTGTACTAGTACTTTACTTGTAATTTTATTATGAACTTTTATTTTAAACAATTACAATCTGAAATGAAAGCATGTTCTGAATGTATACTCCTTCAGGACTAGAAAAACTGGTTTAAATAAAAAACTAATAAAAAACTGCGAAACAAAATAGAAACACATAAAAACACACACTCTTCACCTCAAATAGTCCTCCACAAAAAAACAAAAACCATTTCATTGGCCTTAATTGTGGGACTGTGCCACTGATTTCAGCCCAACATTTTTTACCCAGCAATTTACAATCCATTCAGTATGATCTTGTATATTGTCCTCTGGGCTGTAAATTTACTTTGTCATTACTTTCTTGCATATTAAAAATTATTTATGCAGGAAATATGTGTATTTATGTTAGAAAATGTAATCTGTCTGCGTACATTCTGTAATGCATATTTAGACATTTGATCTAGTGTGTTTATACTCACATGGGATCAAAAGTCACTGCTTCATCATTGAGATAATCAGGCCGATCCATGGATCTGTCACTCTTCACAGACACACAGCTGGGATCTGAAGATCTCCAGCACTGGGAACATCCCTCCTCTGTCTTCTCACTGAGACTCATGGTGTAGTTAGGTGTAGTTATCTTTGGTTTAGAACACATTCACCTCATGCATACATACTAGAGGCCACTATAGCACACAAACAGCTGCAAAACCAGTTAAAATCTAAAAAAAAATTAACTTAAAAAATAACACACAAACAAAATAAAAAAAAAAACAATCATAAAATATAAATGAAAACTAAAACATACTCTTTAGATGATAATGTGTGTTTATCTAAAAAACATAACTGGAAAAACTGGTTTACCTGGGAACGGGCAACATCAAATTTTCAAAGAGAAACACTCAAATGCCACACCAATCAACAAGTCTCCACAAACTATCAAAACCTAAATTCAACCTAAAATGTTTTACACGCCCATTTAAAATGTATTCAGTATAATGTGGTTCATTATTCTGTAGGTTATAAACTGATTTTGTTGTTACATTTTCTATCGTTATATTTACATTTGGCCTAAACTTTTACATACAGAGGATTAACTGAATTCTGTTTAAATTTAAATAACTTCAGATCAAAATCTATTTATAGCCTTAAAAAAACATTAGCTTGTGTATGATATCAGAATAGATAGCACTGTTGAATTAATCAGGTGAATTCTACACAAAAACAGCTTATGTATGATATCAGAATAGATAGCACTGTTGAATTAATCAGGTAAATTCTTTACAAATGCCTTCAGAAACATTTATAGTGATTTTAAACTGCATAAGTGGTATCATGTCATTAAGCTTTAAACATGTACTTACCATGAAAAATATCCTGCTGGTTATTGCCGATTGTTCATGCTCTTTCTTTGACGATGTTAAACTGCAGTTTTGCTTTCAGTTTTAGCCACTCAACCTGTTCTACCTGCTTCTGAGTTTAAGGAGGAGGTTCATGAAGCACCCTGGAAAAAAGCAGAACAGAGTCCAATAAACAAAAAAAAATAAAAAAAAAAACACATTCGTTATCAACCTATATCAAAGAAAAACACAATCTATTTGAAACATCAACAAACCATAAACCCATGTAACATCAACCATCCATTCATCCATCAGAATATGTTTATGTGAAGACATATAGGCCTGTATATTGCACTCGGTTAGCAATCAAATATTACATTACTGAATGGTACTGAAAGCAACATTTAAATCCCAAATATGTAAAGAGTAATGTAGAGTCATCTGGTAAAGCAGGGTTAAGTTCTTAAGAATATTTTTGGTATCTGTTTTCTGCAACAGCAAATAAAACAACACAATATTCCAAAATAACAACAAAACAAAAAGAAAACAATCACATAAAAAACACATCACAGAAAATTAAACACATATAAAAAGGTTCATCAGTGTATTCAGTGGAAGAGCAGCTTCTGTTAAACTAACTTTATATGATTACTGCAATTGCCTGTTTTTTACTCCTTCATGTTTACCGCATGGCACATGCTGCATGTAAAATAAAAGAAAGAAAAGAATTTTGAGCACCATATAATTTTTACATCAACATAACAGAGTACAAATCTAATTTATATATTGACACAGCCTCTAAGTTGTGTTTGTATCACTAATGGAGAATAAAATGTGTAAAAACATTCATTAGTGCATGCTTTGCCCTGATTTCAGTTTCCTGGCTGTTCATTCAGATCTTCTTTTGTTTTTCTGAGAAGGTAAATGACCAGGAGGTGGCAACATTTTCAGAGCATCTGTCTGGCTGAATCATCAGTGAGTCTGTAAACTGATCACTCACAACACACACACACACACACACAGGTTTCCCTTATTTGTGGGGACTACAATGGTTATACTATACCACACACACACACACACACACACACACACACACACACACACACACACACAGGTTTCCCTTATTTGTGGGGACTACAATGGTTATACTATACGAACTATATTTTCTAGTGCCCTACACCAACACAGTTCATATGACACTCATCTTATTAACCTGGCATGATAAACATGGGTTTCCAATTACAAATCATTCATAAATATATAAACGTGCACACAGAACAGCTATCAATTTTGGGTTAGTCTGAGGTTTAGGTGAGTAATAATAAATAATAATAGGCTACATAATTCAAAAAGTAGACGTCACATCTATTTTTATTTAACGCTGACATAGACTTGTGTATTCAAACATATTAGTTTAAAATCATATTTAAGGTCACCAGTCAACAGTTGTTGCTAATTTACTTAATTTGTTGTGGTTTTCTCATTCCATGTAGTTTAGCTCAACGTAATATACTGTTACATGCAGTGTAAGCGCATCATGTATCTGGTTTTGCTGTGCATTGTTGTAATGTCTGTCGTGAGTTTTTTTTATTTTTTTCTCTGCCGGAGTTAGACCTCAAACCTACACACTAAACGTTTATTTAGACAATGAAGATTTTATCTAAATGAAGACACGCCATAGACTTGTTTTGTATTTATATAAAGAGAATTATAATTACTGTAGACAAACCCAAAGGTTACGCCTACCAGAAGACATTTAGCATTTCAGAATAAACTTCTGTGGTTCTTAAATTGCAATAATTAAACGTTCATTTTCGACATGTTTAGATGTGAAATGAGATGTTTTTGCAGCATGAGGTATTCCATGTATGTAGGATTTTTAGGCCGTGCACATAATTGGTTCCCACAAAGCCAAACATGACCCACAGAAACACAAGACCGAGTTACTGATGCCACACCAAGTGACTAAAACAGATAAGCTCTGTGTGTGTGTGTGTGTGTGTGTGTGTGTGTGTGTGTGTGTGTGTGTGAGAGAGAGAGAGATAAAGAGAGAGAGGAGGAGTGTGAAACAGCGATCCAGACAGAGGAAGATCTCCAGTCCATCATGAAGGTCCAGACCGCAGCACTGGTTCTCTCTGCTGTCCTGCACACAGGTGAAAACGCTTCTCTCTGTCTTTAATTTCTAATATTAATTATTCAGGTCTTAACAAACAATTAAACAGTCCCCCAAATATAAAACATCAAAATTTAACTAATTATTTTAAATATAAACATATTCTCAATTCAATCAGCTTATTATAATACAGTCAGAAACTGCTGCTTTATTTAATTGGCTGTTTTTGTTCCTGACAGAATACAGTCTGAAGTCAGGCTGAAGATTAAT
This sequence comes from Cyprinus carpio, assembly GCF_018340385.1. Lineage (NCBI taxonomy): Eukaryota > Metazoa > Chordata > Actinopteri > Cypriniformes > Cyprinidae > Cyprinus > Cyprinus carpio. Next base: position 31,625,630 of record NC_056597.1, read on the forward strand.
TTACTGATTAAATCACACACTGACTGCAAACACAGCAAAGCTTGTCTTTGTATTTACCTTCAAATTTCCGTTAAACATTCAAGTCCTGTTTTTATTTCTGTCAAAGAAAACTAATAATTTGTAGTGGTTTTCATCAGTGATAGTAATCTTGTGTTCTCAGTTGTATTCCTTCATCTGTGTGTCGTTGCATTGAGGTTTATTTATTTTCGCTGAAGCCATAGTGTTAAATGTCCATTATTATAAGATCAGTGGATGAGTTTATCTGGTTTTTAACGTGGTCACAGCTTTGCTTTCTGATAATCTGATATGCCCTTTAAATCAATTTATTAAATGTGATCAAATCACAAGTTACATGTAACGCTGTTACGTAATTTAATTACCGTTATCTGTTACAGTTACTGAAAAAAAAATGTGCAATTGAATTACACTAACTTAAGAAATTGTAAAGATTACAAAGGGTGTTACATCTGGATATATTCTGTAAAACGGTAGGATATGTTGAACAATATGAATTTGTTGCTTTGCCTGGTTTTGTTGTGCATGATACCTTCTGCCATTTAAAAACAGGTATGTATTATTATTAACTGTTTTCTCCAAGGCATTGTTAGATGCCAGTATTAGATTATTATTTTTTTTAAACAGTAGCTATTAAACTATTCCTTGTTATGATTTTAAATCTGTATTTATCCTCAGGAGGATCTCAAAGTAAAAAGAGGTGCTGAAGTGATTCTGTGGTGGCTGTGCTTTAAAATAAATTATTATAATCTTAATTCAAGTGATGAAGGATTGTGAAAGTCTGACAGTGATCAGTGTTGAGTTCTACTGTAAGGATAACCCTGCCTGCTTTAAACGCTTCAAAATGATTAACAGTTGAAATCATTAGAAATTTAGTCATCAGTAACATTACATTAATAAAGTAATTGAAATAGTTACAGTACTTATTACATTTTAAATAGGGTAACTTGTAATCTGTAACCTATTAGATTTCCAGAGTAACCTTTCAAAGTCTTTGCCATCCTAAAAGCATGATGTGAGGAGTTTGGTTTTTGGTTGTGTTTGTTTACCAGAGCAGGACTGAAGGTCAGCGAGAGCGACAGGAGCACAGGGTTCATCTGACACAGACTTTCACAAGAAATCAGCATTTCTGTTTCCTAGACTAGATCTTCTCAGACATGTCATGTAACTTACAGTTAAGCATTCAGTGGTTGGTTGAGATATGTGATTGTCTCAAGCGTCAGTGTTGTTTGCTCATGGCAGTGTGGGGTCAGAGTCCCGTCGTGTCCGTCCAGCCGCGTACGGCTGCTGTTAAACTCGGCGAGACAGTCAGCTTCCACTGCCGCGTGACCAGTGGATCACAACCCGTCCAGCTGGAGTGGAAGAGGACCAACAACCAGCCGCTGGGAGGTGCCTTCACATCACCAACCATCTGAGAAAAACAAACCCTACGCAATCACCTACAGACAGAGCAAACACACTCATTAACACATCAGCCGATTCTCACAGAAATCAAATACAGAAGAAACATCTAAACAGTATTTCAGTATGTGATCAGAGTTGTTAAGATACTTAAGGCTGATGATACACAGACAACTTTCTGAGCAGTGTTGCTTGGGCTTTCCCATTGAGAATGGGTAACAGATTTCTGTCTGGATACTTTAGATCAGTCTTGGGCCTTGTGTCTCACCGAGATGTCCACAGATAGCAACACTGCCCAGAGTTGCTTAGTGTATCATCAGCCTAAGTTTGCAATCCAAAGTCAGAGATCTTAATATGAACTCAAACATTTATCACTAAACTCTTCCAAGAAATGAGAAACGCCATTAAGTCAGTCATTAGTGACAGGACAGGTGACACATCAGATTCCTGCTTTAATGGATTTATGTGTTATGGTTAATTTTGTCTCAGATAACGTGAAGCTTGGACCTGATGGTGCTGTCCTGACCATCACTAACGTCCGTCTCCGTAACCAGGGCGGGTATCGCTGCATCGCCACCAATGCTCAGGGAAAAGAGACGACCACAGCTTCTCTAACCATCAGACGTGAGTCCAGCGTGTGTTTATCTGTGTAAACATCTATGTTTACCTATCACTGCTCCAGCAGCTCCAGCCAAAGTCATTATCAATGACAAAAACCATTCCAAAGACAAAAAAGTGTATCATTAACTTAAAGAATAAAACAAACTATAATAAATGTGCAAAAATATGAATGGAAACAGAGAGAAAATACTTCTGGGAAAATAGATTTAATCAAGAATATTATTTGTGATCTACACAACTAAATGGTTTGTCCTCTAAACGTATTTCTGTGCTTTTGAATAAAGTAATTCTCTAAAATGTGCAGATTAAATTATGTAGCATGAATGGTGAAACCCAAGAAAAGCAGCAAAAACAATTAAACATAGTTTAATATATATATATATTTTTATATATATATATATATATATATATATATATATATATATATTTATAAAAACATTTTTTGTTGTTTTTCTGTCCGATTAGATGAAATTTTTTTTTTTTTTTTTTTTAATGTAAACATGCAAATCACATTTTTTGGTGCTGAGATATAGGGGATGAAATCAAAGTAATACTCAAATGAAATAAAAATTCAACTAATGTCAAAAGATATATATATATATATAAAAAGTAGTAAATACTGTATATGAGCAAATTAAAACTAAATAAACCTAACCTGAACAAAATCTAAACTGCAAAACAACAACATTTAAAACTGTGGATTCTTCAAAGCTAAATGGATGTTGGTCAGGGTTGCCAAGTCCGTTGTTTTCCCGCAGAATTGGGCTACTTTTAAACTGTTGCCGTGGGTTGATTCCCTCCACGGGGGTTAATGGTTTAACATTTGGTATAAATCACATTTGACTGGAATGCTTGTACTGAAATATTTATATTCTACCAATGATAAAACTGTTGTAGATGTAAAGTTTTGTGAAGGAGGCATACTGGAAAGGATCCTTTGGTTTTCAACAGTGACTGTAAAATATGTAATATATATATATATATATATATATATATATATATATATATATATCAGTTAATCTGAGAAATAAAACTTTAACAATTTAGCAGACGCTTTTATCCAAAGCGACTTACAGTGCATTCAAGCTATCAATTTTTATCTATCATGTGTTCCCGGGGAATCAAACCCTCAACCTTGCGCTTGTTAACGCAATGCTCTACCACTTGAGCTACAGGAGCACTATTAGCACGGTTTTCAACAGTGACTGTAAAATATGTACTTTAGGGATGGGATTTGCATATTTGGAGTTAAGAAATCTGGGATATGGTCACTGTGCTACATTTGGGCTATTTCTAAGTGGCCATTGTGCTAGTTTTGTTACGCAGACCTGGCAACCCTGATGTGGTTTCAGAGTGTGTTTGTTGATGCAGAGCCTCCGAAGGTGCGCGTGACGCCGTCCGGGCCGCTGTCGGTTCGCGCGGGTGAGAGCGTGACTCTGGAGTGCAGTGTCACAGGGAAGCCCCGCCCCTCCATCAGCTGGACCAAACAGGGAAGCGATACGGAGCTTGTTTCCACGACAACAGACACTACAGCATCACTACAGGTGTTTTAGTATTCACTGATTCAACGTAACGGGTTTCTGCCCGATCTGCACGTCTCAACATTGTCTGTTCCTCCCACTCGCCCACCAAAGGTGACAGTGATGTCAGCAGAGGATGCTGGGACATTTGTGTGCCGCGCTCAGAGCAGGGAGGGGCTTGCTGAGGGGCGGGTGGAGCTCAGGGTGGAGGGCGGAGCCTCTGCTAGAGTATTTCCCCAGGCCTCGGTTACAAAAACAGATCTGACAGCCGTGGAGGGTCAGAGCGTGACCATGCACTGCCATGCCACTGGTAAACACACACACACACACAGAGAGAGAGACACACACACACAGAGAGAAAAATAAAGATCTGGGGCCTGTTTCACAAAACATGTTCACCAAATAAGTCAGGTTTATTTCAGTTAGTCTGACTATGGCCCCTGACTAACTGAAATAAGCCTGACTTATTTGGTGAACATGTTTTATGAAACAGGCCTCTGGAGATTTATATATATATATATATATCTGTATTGTGTAGGGCGGGAAATTGTTTCTATCCATCAGCTGAAAAAAAGTTACATTTGATTAAATATTAAAAAATGACAAGGGTCAAAAAGTGTTTTTTTAGTATCATAATGTACTATTGTTGCTTTCATTAATATTAGTTTTGCCAATCAAAGACAGTTTTAGTCATTTTAGTATTTCAGCTTAACCTTCACGGAAATTACAAATGCCTTGGCAGCTAACTGAAATAAAATAAGTTTGGTTTATATATTTTTGTTTCAGTTAACATTTATTTATTTATTTATTTACAATTAACTTAAGTATTTTTCTAGTTTTAGTTTTAGTTAACTATATAATCCAGGGTCAAAACAAACAAACAAAAACACATTAAAAATGACATTTGGTTAAATGCATAACAAATTTAGGAAAAAATTGCATTTGATTAAAAATTAAATGAAAAGATGATGCTCATGGATGCTCACAAGATAAACATGCTTTATAATATAGATAGTGTTAATATTCATTCTGAGGCTAATTTAAAGATGCTGTAAGCTTTTATATATATATATATAGAAACATACATGACATCTGATTTTGTAAGCAGCACAAATTCATCTGTGAGTGGACCACAATCAGAAACATGTTCAGGTTTTCTGCCATCGGATTGGATGGCGTGTTCTTGGGGGGTGGGGTTAGCTACAGAGCTTACAGCAGTCTGTTGCATTACTGTTCACAGTTCTATGTAATTAGGTGTATTCATTAACTCATTATTATTTCCCTCTGTTTTTCCCAGGTTCACCCACTCCAGTCATCTCCTGGTCGAAGCTGCGGGCGCCGTTGCCGTGGCAACACAAGGTGAACGGCGGGAGTCTGACCCTCAATAACGTGGGTCGACAGGACTCAGGTACAGCTGCTCTGCAAACATGAAAAACCATGTCTAATATTACCTTATACTGAACTCAGCTGGCTCTCTGTGTGTGTCAGGCCAGTACATCTGTAACGCCACGAGCGCCCTGGGCTTCAGCGAGGCCTACGTGCAGCTGGAGGTGGACTGTGAGTGACAGAAACACACTCTTATCTCTGCTGACCTTGTCCTCGCAGACAGACGTTTACATTTGAGTCAGATGGTCACAGGTCAGTGTAAACGTTGACTTCGTCAGGCTCAGAGTTCAGCTGCGGTCACTGGACTTCGGTCGTATTCTGGGAACCTAAATACATGGGAAGCTGAAAAAGAGCAGCAGAAGTCATCAGGTGGAGTTTAGTTTCAGATAAAGGAAGAAGAGTATAAGTACGTTTGATAGCAGCATTAAACTCAGGCTAATGCAATCACACCCAGTCCGGGAGCACAGTCAAAGAGTGTGAGGAAACACCGCTTATTAATCATTAATCAAACACTTTTCATGAGAATACATGTTCAGTCACATTTCACACCACACACACAAAAAATAATAATAATAATTCTGCAAAAAGAAAATGAAGCCAGTTTAAAGACATTGGGACATTACTTTTTTATGACAATTAAACACAATACAGTTACATTATTAAAACACTAGATTTATAACTAAATACATGATAAAAATACACATTATTATTATTAATATTAATGAATGTACATATTTTACAATTATACACAAGATAGTAATACAGTATAGTAATAAATATATTTAAAAAATACATCTTAAAATAAATATATTATTACGATTTATGGTTTTTATGAAAATTAAACAATACAAATAGTTGAATGACTTAACTATTGAATTTACTTCATGAATAATTAAACTATTTAATAAATAGTTAAAATAGTTGAATACAACTTTTTTTTAAAATACAGTGTTATTATATTTATGTATTTTTCATGACAATCAAATAAAGTAAAAAAAATTAATAAATAAAAATAAATTTTACAGTACAATAAAATTACATTAATACACCTGTTTTTAAATAACTGACAAAAATTTGATCATAAAACACTTTTTGTTTGTATTTATTTGTTTGACAATTAAACAATGTACATTATGTAATACCTAATATAGCCCATACATTATAAATACATTATGAGCACATTTTGATTATTGTTTTGTGCATTTATTTATATATACAGTAAAGAACTACAATACAGTAAATAATACTGTACATAAAATGTTATAAAAATCCTTTTTTTTTTATATAGTTTTTTGTTTGTTTTTTTGGCCAAAATAACTCCTAATAATCTTAATTTCCCATTTACTGGATTTTGCTGTGAGACAGAGATAGACATGTTCTTGATGGTTATCATGAGATTAACCCTTTGAACCCATCCCTCATATGCACTGTGTCTGGTCTGGTCCTCAGCGCCTCCGTACGCCACCACACTGACGGAGGAGACAGTGGCTCGTCCCGGTGACGCTCTGCGTCTGCAGTGTCTCGCTCACGGCTCTCATCCAATCCGCTTCCGCTGGACACGTGTGGGCAGAGCCTCCATGTCGCCAGGAGCGGAGACCACCAAAGATGGCCTGCTGAAGATCGCGAAGCTGAAATTAACGGACAGCGGCACGTATAAGTGTGTGGCGACCAATCACGTGGGCTCCAGTGAAGTGCTGACAAAAGTCACTGTGAGAGGTGCGTCAAACTCAGGGAAGACAGATATTTGTCTTGTCCAAATACCCACAACTGTGGTCTTGTCCACTTGAGAGCGCGTGCGCGCGACACAAAGTAAGTGCGCATGACTGTCCCAGGTCTTAAAGGTGCACTAAGCAATTTTTGCCAAACAATGTTGATATTTGAAAGCACCAAAACAAACACGCCCATACCCCCAACAGGACCTCGCCCCTATTTTGCCCCACGCGTACTGTACGTACACGTCCCTGGCATAACGACGATCGCTGAAACAAGTGAAGATGACACACAAGCAAATTCAAACAGAAGCCAACATACATAAGCTGTGTGAAACAAAGCAAAATCAACGTTACTCACCGATCAAGATTCTCTGTGTCATTACTAGACACGCCCCCTTACTGCTGATTGGCTACAAGTGTGTTTTGGGACTTGGTCCAATGCTGTCATCAAAAGTGTTTTTCAAAATCACTTAGTGCACCTTTAAAACGCCAAAGCACAGTACCCTTAGCGCACACTAAATCAACACTAACTTGAAAACCACTCCGAAGCTTAGTGTATCCCATCATGCATCATGTTTTGGAATAAATCGTAAGAAACCTTTCTGATGCAAGTTAAATACAGGGCCCATTATTACATATAATTTGTTAGAAAAACAAAGTGTTGCACGTTTTATGGTGCAAAGATGAGTAGTGGTGATATTTATTTTGTACAACATTTGCAACTGCTTTTTATACTTAAATAGCACCACAAATTAAATTATGTCATGAGAACTACTGAACAGACATTTAGAAGAAAGTAATCATGTGGTCAAGTGCAAAGACCACAGACATGGGTATTTGAACAAGGGATTGCCTTACTATAAGGAGAGGAGAGGGTCTGCATTACTAACTATTGGAGAAAGCGTAACGGCTAACTTGGATCACGTGTCTCTTAATAACCAATCATATTACAGCCTTGACATCACTGAATTTCAATCAGAGTTGTGCGACACTCAAACACTGTTTACGGATCTCATAGGAATGAATGGGAATAGCCGTAAACTTAATCCCACCGGTCACAAAAAGTCAGTGGCTTCTCTTATAAAACAGATTTTTTTTTTTTTTTTGTGGTAAACTCTAAAATTAGTTCAATCCAAAAGTATTGTTTAGTGTAAAACATGTTGAAGATTAGCATATAGGCTGTTGATACATCAAATAAGCCATTTCTGTTTATTCAGTGTAATGAAGACTATACTCCATTGACATCCATTCCAAAAAAAAAAAAAAAAAAAAAACGGCCTAAGCGGAAGCGTTAGCATTAGCCGTTACGCTCTTTCAGCTAAAGGTTGCTGGCTTGTCTTCTAGTGGCTTTGGGGAAGATTTTTAAAATATGTTCATCAAATGTAAATCACTAGCACTCTATTAAGTGGTTAAAATAATAGTGTTTATGTCATTAAATCCTCAGTTCTTCTCTCTCTCTGCCTTTACCTCCCAACAGCTTAATCACAGACCTGCTGATTGTAAAAATCTACCCATTAATTATGAGGACATTAGAGACTTCAGACCTACAAGACGACGAAGCTCAGAGACGAAACACACGTCAAGTTTTGCTATGGTGTTCAGAACATCAGAAAAAAATGTTTTGTCTGTTTATATTCTGCTGTTTTAAATATTTCTGAAATGGCACGATGGAAAGATGCTTTCACTTTGGCATTCAAGTCAAATAAACACATAATAAAAAGTTCAGAATAAAGACTGTGTGATTATCTTCCATTGGATTTCCACAAGATTACAAAACAAGTAAATTTAAGACTGACAGTGTATGATATATAATTAAAAAAACATTTTTTTTTTTTTTTTTTTTGATGAAGACATTTTAAGTTATGAAACTTGCGGGATGTTTTAAGCAAAGTCAGTTAAAGTCACTTCATTGTTCATTCAGTAAAGTCAATTTCCATCTCAGTTCAAAAATCCAATATCAGACAATAACGTGCACATTACAGTGAATTTTTCATCCAAATTATTGATTTCTACCCAGTAAATAATGTTCTAGAGACATTTTAGTTTTAGGGGTTATTTTTTACAACCATAAAATAATGTTCCTGTAGCACTACATTTTTACACAACCTAAAATTATGAATCTATGATGATTCTGGAGCAGCGTGTTTCTTCTTGTGGGTCTGAAAACCCCATTTATGAGCGAATCTCTCTCCGCAGATGGAGCATCGGTAAGGTTTCTCTCCTGTATGCATTCGTTCGTGGATCTTCAGGGAATTTGATATAGCGAACGTCTTGTCACAATATGAGCATTTAAAAGGTTTTTCTCCTGTATGAGTCCTCTGGTGTATTTTTAAGTAACTTTGCCTATAAAAACTCTTCTTACAATCACTACAGGGATACGGTCTTTCTCCCGTGTGACTTCTCTGATGAACTTTTAAAGAAAATGATCTAGCGAAGCTCTTCCCGCAGTCGGAGCACAGGTACGGTTTCTCTCCGGTGTGAATCCTCTCATGGGTTTTCCGGTGAGTCGAATGACGGAAACGTTTCTCACAGTGTGAACACTGATACGGTTTGTCATCAGAGTGTATTTTTTGGTGAAAATGTAGAGAACCTGAGCTCACAAAATGTTTTCCACATTCACTGCACTGATGCGGTCTCTCATTGGTGTGCAAACGCACATGTTTCTTCAGACTAGATCCCTCGGTGAAGCTCTTCTCACAGTGAGGACACTTGTACGGCTTTTCACCCGTGTGGATCCTATTATGACGTGAAAGATTTTGTTTGGTGTTGAACAACTTGCCACATTCACTGCATTGATACGGCCTTTCTTTGGTGTGTGTAAATAGATGGTCCTTCAGATTAGATCTCTGGCCGAAGCTCTTCTCGCAGTGAGGGCACTTGTATGGCTTTTCACCCGTGTGGATCCTCTTATGAACAGAAAGATTACTATTGTTGCGGAAAGACTTGTCACATTCGTTGCACTGGAAAGACTTTTCGTCGTGTGTCTTTATATGAGCTCTCATACAATGAAGAGTGGTGAAAAAATCCTTCCCGCACTGTTCGCAGTGAAACTCCTTCTTCTCACCATGCTCTTTTGAAACAAGTGTTTTCTCTTTGAAGGTCGGAAAGCTGATGTTGCATCTCTTGCTGATGAAGTCTTTCTGTTCTCCGTGTTTTTTCTTATGTCTCATTAAATGAACCTGTTTGCTGAATGTCTTTCCACAGTCCGTCACTGTCCATCGCTCTTCGGATGTAGATGCAGCTTCTCCAGCAGAAGACGAACCAGCGTTGTCTGAAAGGAACAAAATAGTCATAAAATATTAAACTTTTTCTTTAAATTCTAGAGCTGGACGATCCATCAAAATAAAAATGAAATTATCTTAGTGCGGTTATCAAACTGCAAAGGCTGTGATATAAATAAATATAAAGTCTGATGTGTGGCAGTGTTGCCAGATTGGGTCGACGATTTCCAACCCAAAAGCTCACCAAAGCATTCACTCCCAAAATACTGTAATAAAGTTATGCTGTCATGACAACCAAGGACCATTTAAAACTAACCCTAGTAGAGGACTTCAGACAAAAAATAAATAAATAAATTTATTTTTTTAACACTAACATTTCAGTCATACTGTCGTGTGTTTATGTCACATCTTTTTGACGAGCTCTTTTGTAATTGTCCTGGGAACTTAGGGTAACTTAAAGTGGGAACTAAACACCTTTTCCAATTTGAGAACTATATACAGTTAAAGAATAGTTTATTACACAGAATCTGTGCCAGTGTCATAGACCATAATGTCAGCATCAGTTTGGGCTCCTCCTCAATGCATCCTATACATGTTCTCATGTGTCTTTCACACATCCAGTCTGTCTTCCTTCATTAGTAACATGCAATTACAGTACAGGAGGTGCTGAATTGTATCTTTAGTTCCTTGCATTCTCTTATCATGTAGACAACAGGTTAAGTAAAAATATGAATATATCACATACATTTAGCAAAAAGCTCCTCTTTATAGGTTTTTTGTCTTTTTTTCTTTTTTTCTTTTCTGCACTGTACTTCACACGTCTCTGTCATTTCCGATCTCTCTCACGCTGCAGAACTGGAGCTGCTTTTAGCAGGTGTGCCATCAGAGATCAGGACTGACTGAAAGTCTCTTTTCCACTAAAACTTTGATGCGCATCATCTTGGTTTATTACCTCAACGTAACAAAAACTGTGATCGTAAAACAATCAGGAAAAAAGGCATAACAAGTCATAACATGTAAATTTATACAGTCACCAGTGATGCCATCAGCAAAAAGTTCACTCGCTAATTAATATTTTTGGATGCAAATACGACCTTTTTAGTCGCAGTCTGGAGCACTGTAGTACATACACAATATTTGTACAATTTCTTAAAAATTCTGTTAACTTAAAATTCTGTCATAAAAAGAAAAAAAACATACCTGAAGGAACAAAGTCACCATCATCCTCCTCATTATCCTCATCTTCATCCTCCTGCTCTTCCTCATCATTGTGTTGTTGTTCTTTCTCTGCGGTGGTTTCTTCTCCTCTGCTCTCGATCAGGTTCCTGCAGTCCACCAGTTTGACGGAGCACATCTTCAGCGGCGTCTGCAGCATCTGCTGTTCTCCAGCATTACAGTCAGAGGTTTGATCAGTGGATTCATGATCCTGAGCGTCAGTATAACAGAGTAAAGTGAGGCTGAGCTCTGAGTCCTGTGTGTCTCTGGATCTCTGATCTCTGACGCTCCAGACTGAATCCTGAGCTTCTGTCCCATCAGTCACACGCACTGAAACCTGCTCCACATCCTGACAAACACAATCAGTCATATATCTAGCAATAGTATGATTCAAAATAAGATGTTACGTCACATAACAATCAGTCCATATGAGCAGCTAAAGATGAACTGAAGATCTGTTCAAACCTCTCTGTTCAGTTTGTTCTCCTCTTTCTCTCAGCTTTGTCTCCAGTGAAGCCACCTCTTTCTTCAGCTGACAGATTTCTGTGATGAAATCCTCAATATCCAGCATGGACAGATCAGTTCCTACTGATTTACAGCAGACCACCTCCACCTGCGCTTTCATGCTCAACATCTGAACACAAACACTTCATGATTATTAAGAGATTCATTTATAATGGACACTGATTTAACCCCAAAATGATTGTTTACATACGACTGAACAAGAGCTGAACTACCTAGAATAGACTTGTTAAAGAATAACATGTCAGAGAATATTCATAAATGTTTATTTCAGATGTAAGAGTGTTTAGTGTCAATACTGAGCCAGCTCAAAGCTGGACATAATTCAGATATTTTCAGATCTCTACACTAGCGATAGAAAAAATAACGACATCCACAGCAATGGTTTCACAGACAGGGTTTAGCCAAGCCAGTATTAAGCCATAGTTCAATTATGACATTTAAGTTATTTTCATAAACATACCTTAGAAACAGCATTACTGGTGTTCATCTTAAGACAAAACAAAGGCACTGACATGTTTCAAGATCAGTCAGTGCAAGTTTCTTTCAGTTGAAACAGCTCAGATTTACATTTTAGTCTAGGACTAGGCTTAAGCCTTGTCTGTGAAACCGGGGGTTAAACAATAACGTAAAACGGATTAATTAAACACTTACCGTCTGAGGACTCCAGTCCAGTCTTCTTTCTTTCTTCGGTGGTTTTACCGGTGAACTAAAGATCATCACAGCGCCTCCTACAGTACGAGCGATGGAGACGAGGAGAAGAGAAGAACAGACGCTCTGGCAGGTGTGTTTCACCAAACCTAATTTATTTTATTTAAAAAAACTCTGTATTTCAGTGGCGTTGCCAACACTGATACAATATATACATATATTCATATCATATATGATTATTAAATAAAGTCATCGATCATGTTAGTCAGACGGTCATTCAAAATGACCGTTAATTTTTGAATTACTCGAGTTGGCGGCTTTCTGGAGGACGGGACAAGAGAATGCGCGCGCAGAATCAGAGAACCCTGTTGAAAAAAACAGCATAGGTATGTTTTGACGCTGGGATCCTGGTTTATGCTGGTCATGTGCTGGCAAAGGATCAGCATAAACCAGCATCCCAGCGTCAAAACATACCTATCCAGCATATGCTGTTTTTTTTTTTTTTTTTTTTTTTTCAGCAGGAAGAGCAGGAAAGAGATTAACACAACAGAGAAAACATTGTAACCTTGCATTTTTAATTGTATTACAATGTTTTACTGTAGGTTATTCTATTGTATGATTACTAGTAAATAACACAGGCTTAAATCCCATTGTGTATAGACAATATTCAATGTGCTGTAGCTGATTAAAGTCCCAATGAAATCAAAATTGAAGTAAAAAAATTTGTATAGCCTTAAGGTTATCTATAAGCTTGTGTGCTCCAAAACAACGACAAAATTCACATTTAGAAGATAGAAGCATTTAGTCTCTTATTTCCACCAATATGAATCAGCAATTTTGATGACATCACCCTGCATTTCAGCTTCTCACCCAACTTTCTGTCCAATCAAATGCTCTCTAGAATATGTGGTAAAAAAAAAATAAAATGTGGTTAATCTGTGGTTATCATCCCTCGTTACAAGAACCATGATTTTTGGTTTTATTTGTAGTAAAACCATGGCTAATTTTTGTAAGGGAACATGGAAAGTCAGAGAGAACATTAGATGCATTGTTGATGGTTAAATTACCGCCATTAAAACGTAATTAATGTCAACAGCCCAAAAAGTTTCACAGGATTATGTGAAAGTGATGCACTGGGTTTCATCTTGGGCTTTTATCTTTTTCCTTTCTTGTGCTGGATTGCTGATGTCTTTTAATGGGCTTAAGCATTGTCGAGACATGTAGTGAAGACATCATCATTTCACAAAATAAACCGATTGGGTGTAAACACAAAGGTGTCGTTTTCAGATTCATCCACTCTGGGACCCGGTTTCAAAAAATAGCAGTTTCACGCTCCCAAAACGCCAGATCCATCTGGACGAAAAGCCTATACGACACAAAATCTTTACGTATACAGCTAAACGCATCTCTGTTAAGCTGCAGCTGAAATGGGTCACTTGTTCACAGGATGATTATTTCCTGTGGTGGATGGCACCTAGTGCACTATGTAGGGGATAGGGAAAGATCCCGACAGTGCATGGTTTTGATTGGGGCAAATGAAGTCTGGTTTGGTGTTAGTGTTAGAGCATGCACACACATATCGCTGAGGCTGGTGCTGGAACCAGTGCTCGGCCAAGAATGGCATTCGTTCAGAACCGGCTCACATTTCCACTGGCAGGGAGCAGAACCCTCTACGTCACCAACATGTGACTGGAATAGCTTGTTAATCTCTTGCAGAAGGAAAGTGTTGGTATCTTCTGATGATCACTGATATATTTAATTGTTGTCAATTTGCCTGAACTCCAACAGCTTTTAAAAAATGGCACCATTTAAACTAGTCTCTAGAGGAAGCTCTGCCTACTGATGGATCCCTTGTTCGAGACCAGCAAGGTTTTGGGGCCTGTTTGGAACCAGGATCCAGGCACCAGCCCAGGATTTTTCACTGGAATAGCACAGCAGAGTGGTTACAGTGTGCTCTGGTCCGGAGACACTATATCACAGATCGGATCATATGTGTGTCTGGATCATTTCAGTTTGTGTAACAAAGTGACTGAGGCCAACAAGGGTCATTAGATGTCATCATGTTTTTCAGAAAGTATTTAATAACTGCTAAAAGAATTAGGCCTCATCATTCTGTTACTGCGATTAAAAACCCATTAACACACACATTGTAATCCAATATCAGACACTAATCTGCACATTACAGTGAATTTAAAGTAAAAAACATAGGATCCAGTTTTACACAGAATGTAATGTTCTAGAGCAGGGGTGACCAGTCCTGCTCCTGAAGGTCCACCATCCTGCAGAGTTTAGTGCCAACACACTTACCTGAAGTTTCTAGCGAATTCAAACACTGAGTGTGCCGGAAGAGTTTAGTAATGATTTGAAACTTAATTGCCAGTGCTAGTAGTAAGATTAAAAGATTTATCTTGAACTCTGTCAAAGAAACTAGCATGTATAAACCTTAATAAATCAAATAAAAAATCAATTAAAAGGTATTTATAACTGTATGATATTACACTGTGGCCACATTGGACCAGTGGTTTGAAAAATATATGAATGGTTCAGCTGCAGGTGCCATCTTCTTGCGAGACGCAGGAATTATCTTGGCTCGACCCTCACAGTGCATTATGGGTATTCGCTAGCTGTACATCAGTTGTACACTCATTATTGCGGTCCATTGTGGGATTGAATGAGCACGGTTGTGGATGCCATTAGAAATGGCTGTCTTCTCAAATAGTGCCCAATTCAAGAGTATAGTGGTGATTCCAGACACAGCTCTTGAAGAGCTGCTTCGGGTGTGTTTAATTATGGTTGGAGCTAAACTCTGCAGGACAGAGGCCCTCCAGGAGCAGGTTTGAGCACCCCTTGTCCTAGAGACATTTTTGTTATAGGTTTTACTTTTTAAAACCATTAAACAACATTCCTGTAACACTGTGTTTTGACAACCTAAAAATAATTACATGATGAAGCTATCATGATTGGGGCAGAATGTTTCTTCTTGTGGGTCTGAAAACCCCATATAAAAGAGAATCTCTCTCCGCAGATGGAGCAGCAGTAAGGTTTCTCTCCTGTATGATGTCGTTCATGGACATTTTTGACACATGCTCGAGCGAAAGTCTTGTCACAATATGAGCATTTAAAAGGTTTTTCTCCTGTATGAGTCCTCCGGTGCACTTTTAAGTCATTTGCGTTAATAAAACCCTTCCCACAATCACTACAGGGATACGGTCTTTCTCCCGTGTGACTTCTCTGATGAACTTTTAAAGCAAATGATCTAGCGAAGCTCTTCCCGCAGTCGGAGCACAGGTACGGTTTCTCTCCAGTGTGAATCCTCTCATGGGTTTTCATGCGACTCGAAAGATAGAAACGTTTCTCACAGTGTGAACACTGATACGGTTTGTCATCAGAGTGCATTTTTTGGTGTAACTTTAGAGAAGCTGAGCTTATAAAATGTTTTCCACATTCACTGCACTGATACGGATTTTCATCACTGTGCATGAGTAGTTGTCTCTTCAGATGAGTTCTCTGGCTGAAGCTCTTCTCGCAGTGAGGGCACTGATACGGTTTTTCACCCGTGTGAATTCTCATATGAACAGAAAGATCTCGTTTGTTCCGGAAAAACTTGCTACATTCATTGCACTGAAGAGACTTTTCTTCGTGTGTCTTTATATGAGCTCTCATATTATAAGGAGTGGTGAAGAAATCCTTCCCGCACTGTTCACAGCGAAACTCCTTCTTCACGCTGTGCTCCTTTGAATGAAGTGTTCTCTCTTTGAAGGTTGGAAAGCTGATGTTGCATATCTTGCAGCTGAAGTCATTCTGTTCTGTGTGTTTTTTCTTTCTGGCATGACTTGTTAAATTACACTGTTTGCTGAATGTTTTTCCACAGGTGGCACAGGAGAAACTCTTCTTTGTTCTTTGCTCTTTGGATGTAGATGCAGTTTCTCCATCAGAAGATGAACCAGCGCTGTAATCTGAAAGAAACAAAATGGGCATAAAATATATTTTTTTCTATAACTTTGAATGGAACAATCAGCCAAAATAAATTGAGATATGTCTTATTACGATTGTCAAACTGCAAAGGCTGTGATTTAAATAAATACACAATCTAATGTGCGGCGCTGATATTTTATACACATGCAGCTAACGGTATGTCGTTCTCAATGTCTCAGATTGGCAGAATTCACAACAAATCCTGCTCCACATAAATGTAGGTCTTTTCTGGTTATTAAAGGAAGAAAAGTACCTGAAGGAAGAAAGTCACCATTGTCAACATCATCATTATTCTCAGCATAATCATCATCATCCCCATTATTATCATCATCCTCCTGCTCTTCCTCATCAGTGTGTTGTTGTTCTTTCTCTGCGGTGGTTTCTTCTCCTCTGCTCTCGATCAGGTTCCTGCAGTCCACCAGTTTGACGGAGCACATCTTCAGCGGCGTCTGCAGCATCTGCTGTTCTCCAGCGTTACAGTCAGAGGTTTGATCAGTGGATTCATGATCCTGAGCGTCAGTATAACAGAGTAAAGTGAGGCTGAGCTCTGAGTCCTGTGTGTCTCTGGATCTCTGATCTCTGACGCTCCAGACTGAATCCTGAGCTTCTGTCCCATCAGTCACACGCACTGAAACCTGCCTCCACATCCTGACAAACACAATCAGTCATATATCTAGCAATAGTATGATTCAAAATAAGATGTTACGTCACATAACAATCAGTCCATATGAGCAGCTAAAGATGAAATGAAGATCTGTTCAAACCTCTCTGTTCAGTTTGTCTCCTCTTTCTCTCAGCTTTGTCTCCAGTGAAGCCACCTCTTTCTTCAGCTGACAGATTTCTGTGATGAAATCCTCAATATCCAGCATGGACAGATCAGTTCCTACTGATTTACAGCAGACCACATCCACCTGCGCTTTCATGCTCAACATCTGAACACAAACACATCATGATTATTAAAATATGCATTTATAATGAACAGACACCGATTTAACCTCAAAATGATTTCAAGAGCTGAACTACCTAGAATAGACTTGTTAAAGAATAACATGTCAGAGAATATTCACAAATGTTTATTTCAGATGTAAGAGTGTTTGTTTAGTTTCGATCTTGATCCAGTACAAAGCTGGACATAATTATCAGATATCTGATGTTGTCAGATTTCTACTCACTTATCCTTAAACTGTAAAAACTTTAAAACCGTATAGTATGTAAAATTAACCACTGTCAGTACAGAAACGGTTTCGTTTCAACATTGAACAAGCACAGAGAATGAATATTATCAAATGTTATAAATATGTGATATATCTGATGGATTTCTAGGCATTTCTCCCTAAACTGTGAACACTTTAAAAGCGTTTAGCACTGAACATTGTGTAAATATAAAAGCTATTGTTTACGACGAATATCATGGTTAAAAACGTACTGTAGTAAAATAACAGGACATTTATGGTTACTGTAGTAAAAGCAGTATTTTTCATAAGGCGAGCTGGCGATGAAACGCTTCATTCATAAAAACACTAGCGATAGAAAAATAACTAGGGCTACATGCACATAAACAGCTTAAACACATGAACAATGTAAACGGGATTCAACACTTACCATCTGAGTGCTCAGTCTCCTTCTTTTTTTCAGTGGTTCTTCTTCTTCTTTTGGTTTTATTGCGGGTGTCAAACCAACTTCATTGGTGCTTACCGCCACCTACTGTGATGGAGTGTGAAGAAAATACACAGTTTCTCACCTAAATCCTATATTCTGTTAATCACTCCACAATTCCTAAGAAATCTCAAGATTGCACTTATAGCTTTCCTGCATTCGGACCATCATTCAGAATACTATAATTTTATTTATTTATTTAATGTTTATTTGACAGGGACAAACGCATAGAACATTGCTTTATAAAATAAAAAGTAGATGCCATGCATACAGGTTTATAGTCATGACTAATTTGCAACCCCTGTCCCTGGTTAGGCTTGTAAAATTAAAACAGAAATTACAGAGTATTGAATTAAAAATTATAACTGTTAAAATACATACAATAAATACATCCCATACATAAAATAAGATATGGGCTTAAATAGATTTAGAAATCTCTATAAAACAGAGTCTAGACACATTTAACAATACAAAAACACGAAAGTATGCATATGTCTGTGCATGCTAACATATGCAACTTTATATGCATTGTGTTGTATCCTGTACAGTCAATGTTCACAGAGTTGTTTCAGTTTCAGCCATTGCTTTAAATGTGTATTAAAAACCTTGAGTTCTGTCAGTGTTTTCATTTCTGATGGTAAGGCGTTCCACCGTTTTATGCCTCTTACTGAAAATGATGTCTGACCAAATGTTGTTCTACGTTTTGCGGCTATACAGTTTCCACTTGCTGTGCCTCTGGTTCTTATTCCACTCTTTTGTTTCAAAACTAGTTGACAGAATATTTCTGGTGCAAGGTTGTTCACACACTTAAAAAGTAGTTTTAGAAATAAATAATATTTAAAAAACTGTCAAAACTCAAAACGTTATGCTTCCTTAGAATGAGGCAATGGTGCCATCTTACAGGTTTCTGGTCCATTACTTTTAATGCCTGTTTATACAATGACCTAACGGGTGTAATTGTTGTTTGATTGGCCTGACCCCAAACAGTAATGCAATACGATAGATGAGAAAATATCATAGAATGCATAAACTGCTGTGCTACCTTAATGGGTATATATTGTCTTATTAATCGGAAGCAGTTTAAATTTGTCTTGACAGTTCTGCACAGTCTCTTTACATGACTATCAAACTTAAGATGAGAATCTAAAGTAACCCCTAGAAATTTAAATTCATGTACCTCATCTATCTCCTTCTCATCAATCTTTATTCTAAAATTTTCATTAACCTTTCTTTTTATTGAGAAGCACATAGAGACTGTCTTATCATAGTTCAGGGTCAGATGATTATTTCGTAGCCACTGTGATACACCATCCAGTTCTTTTGAAAGCATCTCAGCTGCAATCTGAGGGGTTTTTGCTGAGACATATATAATTGTGTCATCTGCGTACATTTGGCATTTAACCCTTTTGCAACTGTCTGGAAGATCATTTATATATAAACTAAAAAGTAAAGGGCCTAAGATTGAACCTTGTGGTATTCCGACTCGACAAGTTTGAATAGATGACTGGGTGGTATTTATTTTAACACACTGCTGCCTATGTTCTAGATATGATCTAAACCAAGTTATTGCATCATGTGACGAGTTACAATTTTCTAATTTATTTAAAAGATTTTTGTGGTTCACAGTATCAAAGGCTTTTTTCAAGTCCAGAAATACTGCTCCCACTACATTACCTTCATCTAATGACTGTTTTATCATTCCAGTGAGGTAACAGTTTGCCAACTCTGTTGAGTACCGTGGTCTAAACCCAAATTGTTTGGCATGTAGACGATGATTACTTTCAAGATAATCGACAAGTTGTTTGGCAACTGTTTTTTCAAGAACTTTTGAGAGTGCAGGTAAAATTGAAATCGGTCTATAATTCGAGACCTGGTCAGGTGCTCCAGACTTAAAGATTGGAGTTATAATAGCCGTTTTCCATTGCTGAGGAAATGCATTTGATCTTATGGATAAATTTACTACATGTGTAACTGGCATTAAGAGGAGAGAACTGTTTTTTTTTTTATAAAAGCTGTACCAAGCCAAAGTTATCCTTGGCCTTAGATTGCCGTAACTGTCTAAAAACTTCAGCAGTTTCTCTCTGGTCTACCTCTTTTATACAAAAAGATGTTGTTTGGTCTCTCAGTATGTGTTTTAATTGTACTGGTTGAAAATTGTCAGCCAATTCCTCAGCTGATTGGATATAAAATCTATTAAAATGGTTTGCAATTTCAGTCCTTTCATTACTGACGATTCCATCTATATTTAATTCCGCTATTAATTTTTGTTGTTTAGGCACTCGATTAGTTAAAATATTTAGGTGTTTCCAAAGTTCTGAACTTTTCCCTCCTGATTCAGCCATCAATTTCATAAAGTAGTTTGTTTTTGCTTTGCGTAAATCCCTAACTACTTTATTTCTTAATCATTTAAAAACAAATATATCTGTGTTCGTTTTTGTTAATAATGAATGTTTGAGCACAAGGTCTATTTTTTTCATCAGCTGGAAAATATCCTTATTCAGCCATGGTAAAGCCCTTCTACGTTGTGAATACTTCAGTACCTGAGTATATTTCTGAATCACATCTGTTAGTGTTTTATCATTGTAGTACAGCAGTTGTCTAAATCATGAGTTTGCTTAACATTATTCCAATTTATATTCTGCAGTTCATCTTCAAGTTGAGTTGAAATTAATGTAATGAAAATTCTTAAATTCCTAAAGATTGTAATTCAGAACGTGTTCCACTGATTCCTCTGTTAAATACACAAAGATCAATATTATGCTTCCTTATAATGTTGTCCTGTTCGTATATGTGTGAAAATGACTTGTTCCCTTCTACTTATGTTATGAATTATTTTGCTTCTCTTTATGCTCCTTTTGTATTTAGTGATAATGACTACCTGTTTGACATGAGTCCCATCTGTCTGCAATATTGAATGCTGCTGAGCGCAATATTTATACTTGGATCAACCATTAAGGATTCTTTAGCCATTTTATCTACCTCTTCATTACAGTGAAATTCCCACGTGCTAGTACCCTTTCTATTTGATTGCCATGATTGTAAACTCATAAGAACCGCCACTGAGCATATTATTACTCATCCAGTCTTACTTCATATACCATAATTTATACTTTTTTATATATTCTTTAACATACTCTTTTAAATGAATCCCCTCCCACATTCCCTTAATTTCTTTATGTAGCCTATGTTTAAGTCAACTTTAGGTTGTTCTAATAACCAAAGTGCTATTGGAGACGTTACTATTACAGATGCAAATTCATTTGATTCTATTCCATTTCCATTGATCAGATTCTTTATTTTCCATATTCCAGTGGTTTTACTGATGGAATAAATAAGAAAGTCAGAGCGCCTCCTACAGTACAAGCGATGGAGCTGAAGAGAAGTAAAGATGCTCCTGCAGGTGTGTGGAAGGCTGCACCAAACCTAATTTCTTTTATATTCAAACACTGTATTTGAGTGGTGTTGCCAAGAGAAAGATATAGCATATCCATATATTCATATACATAATTATTAAATAAATACATTGATCATATTAGTCGGCTGGTCAATTAAAAATTTAAGTACGCAAATTGGCGGCTTTCTGGAGGACAGGACAAGAGAAAACGCACACATAATCAGAAAGATGCATTAAGGAGATTCACACAACAGAGAGAGTAACACATGTATTACACTGCTTACAGGTTATGCTGAGATGTTATGTATAGTTGGCCAAGTATAGTGAACCTGACCCATACTGAGAATTTTTGCTCTGCATTTTACCCATCCAAGTGCACACACACCGTGAACACACACCCGGAGCAGTGGGCAGCCATATTGCTGCGGCGCCCGGGGTGCAGTTTGGGGTTCGGTGCTCAAGGGTCTCACCTCAGTCATGGTATTGAAGTTGGAAAAGAGTGCTGTACACTCCCTCTCCCCTCATCTACAATTCCTGCCCGACCTGAGACTCAAACTTGTGACCTTCGGATTGCAAGTCCCATTGCGTTCATTCAGGCAATATTCAAGGCACTGTAAACTGATTTTGTTAAATGTGAGCCAAAATCATCACAACTAAAAGAACCAAAGACTAAACTACTTCAGTCTGTGTGCACTGAATTTATTTAATACACAAGTTTCACAATTTGAGTTGAATTACTGAAATAAATTAACTTTTGCACGACATTCTAATTTATTGAGATGCACCTGTAAATGACTTCATGACCACAGACTTTAGACCCACAGGCCTGTAGTCATTTAGTCTTGTAATTTTGGATTTCTTTAGGATGGGGATGATGATGGAGCAACTGAAGAATGAAGGGACTTCACACATCTCCAGTGATCTGTTGAAGATCTGTGTGAAGATGGGAGCCAGTTGGTCAGTACAGGATTTCAGACAGACTGGTATAACACAATCTGGGCCTGATGCTTTTTTCCTTTTCTGCTTCCAGAAGATCTGGCGCACCTCGTCTTTTCCCCACTCATCATTTCTGACTGTTTTTCACTAGTTTTGCATTTGGCTTTGCATTTGACAAACTACAGGAGCGAGGTGAGCCGCCTGGCCGGATGGTGCAGTGACAACAATCCCCCCCCCCACTTTTTCCACATGCACCACTGAACTCTGAACCTTTTGCCACTGAACACCAGTGTTGGCAGGTCTGCCTCTGGCACACAGTGCTTTTCACAGATGAGAGCGGATTCACCCTGAGCACGTGCGACAGATGTGAAAGGTTCTGGAGAAGCAGCGGAGAATGTTATGCTGCCTATAACACTGTTCAGCATGACTGGTTTGGTGGTGGGTAAGTGATGGCCGGGGGAGGCATATCCATGGAGAAACACAGAGACCTCCATTAGGTATCGGGATAGGATCCTTGGACCCATTGTCAGACCCTACGCTGGTGCATTGGGTCCTTGTTCCTCCTGGTGCACGACAATGCTGGGCCTCATGTCGAGAGTATGCAGGCAGTTCCAGGAGGATGAAGGAATTGATACCATTGAATGTCCCCCACGATAACCTGACTTAAATCCAATAGAACACCTCTGGGACATTATGTTTTGGTCCATC
Source organism: Cyprinus carpio (assembly GCF_018340385.1). NCBI lineage: Eukaryota > Metazoa > Chordata > Actinopteri > Cypriniformes > Cyprinidae > Cyprinus > Cyprinus carpio. The sequence continues at coordinate 31,648,563 of NC_056597.1, forward strand.
TGACGTCGCCAGGTTGCACCTCAGACTGTCCAGGAGCTCAGGGATGCCCTGGTCCAGATCTGGGAGGGAATACCCCAGGACACCATCCATCGTCTCATTAGGAGCGTGCCCTGACGTTGTCAGGCATGCATACAAGCACGTGGGGGCCATACAAACTACTGAGTACCATTTTGAGTTGCTGCAATGTAATTGTAGCTTAATGGACTAGCCTGCTGCATCCTTTTTTTCACTTTGATTTTGAGTGTCTTTGAATTCAAGCCCTCTATAGGATAATAATTTTCATTTCCATTAACACTGTGGCATCCTTTCGTTCCTAACACATTACCCAGTCCATATCAGTATAGATATCCTGCATGATATTTTTCCCCACTGAGATCTGATGTGTTTTCAAAATATTCCTTAAATTTTTTTAAAAACCTTAAAAAACAATGTAAAAATAAAAATTAAAATTAAAATAAAAAATAAATTAAAAGCTTAACCATAACACAATGTAGCCTCACTGGATCAGTGCTTTGAAAAATGGATGGATGATTCAGTTACAGGTGCCATCTTCTGGAAAGACACACAAGTTAATGTGGCACAACCCTCACAGTGCATTATGGGTATTCACTAGCTGCTGGTGTACATCAGTTGTACTTCAGTTATTGCGGTGCATTGTGGGATTGATTGAGCGTACTTAAAATCCACTGTGGTTTTGGATGCCATTTCAAATGGCTGCCTTCTCAAATAGGGCAGGTGATTTCAGACAGTTTTTAAACACAGCTCTTGATGAGCTGCTTCAGGTGTATTTATTTATGGTCGGAGCTAAACTCGTTTGGTCATCCCTGTCCTAAAGACAACTTTTTTTTTTTTTACTATATAACAACCATAAAACAACATTTCTGTAACACTGTGTTTTTGACAACCTAAAAATAATTATATGATGAATCTATGATGATTCTGGGAGAGCGTGTTTCTTCTTGTGGGTCTGAAAACCCCATTTAAAAGAGAATCTCTCTCCGCAGATGGAGCAGCAGTAAGGTTTCTCTCCCGTATGCATTCGTTTATGGATCTTCAGGGAAGTTGATATAGCGAAAATCTTGTCACAGAGTGAGCATTTAAAAGGTTTTTCTCTTGTATGAGTCCTCCGGTGTAGTTTTAAGTCACTTAGCTTATAGAAACTCTTCCCACAATCACTACAGGGATACGGTCTTTCTCCCGTGTGAATTCTCTGATGAACTTTGAAAGCAAATGAACTAGCAAAGCTCTTCCCGCAGTCGGAACACAGGTACGGTTTCTCCCCAGTGTAAACCCTCACATGTTTTTCTCTGAGATTAAAAACACAAAAACGTTTCACACAGTGAAAACACATACACTTTTTCACAACAGAGCACATTTTTTTGTAAAACTATAGAAAATCAGATCATAAAATGTTTTCCACCACATTCACTGCACTGATACGGTCTCTCATTGCTGTGCTTAAGTAGATGTGTCTTTAGATTAGATCCCTGGCCGAAACTCTTCTCACAGTGAGGGCACTGATACGGTTTTTCACCCGTGTGAATTCTCATATGAACAGAAAGATCTCGTTTGTTCCGGAAAAACTTGTTGCATTCATTGCACTGAAGAGATTTTTTTTCGTGTGTCTTTATATGAGCTCTCATACTATAAAGTGTGTTGAAAAAATCCTTCCCGCACTGTTCGCAGCGAAACTCCTTCTTCACACTGTGCTCTTTTGAATGAAGTGTTCTCTCTTTGAAGGTCGGAAAAATGATGTTGCATATCTTGCAGCTGTAGTCTTTCCGTTTTCTGTGTTTTCTCTGATGTCTTGTTAAATGACCCTGTTTGCTGATTTTTTTTCCACAGTTGGTCACTGTCCTTTGCTCTTTAGATGTAGATCCAGTTTCTCCATCAGAAGATGAACCAGCGCTGTCATCTGAAAATTGGCATAAAATAAAATTTCTAGAGCTGAACAATTAGTAAAATAAAACTGATATTGTGATATCTCTAAGTGCGGTTATCAAACTACAAAGGATTTGATCTTTTATACACATGCAGCTGTTCTCAAATTGGCAGAATTCACAACAAATGCTGCGGTACATGACTTTAGGAATGCATTAGGGTTGTGCAATATATATATATATATATATATATATATATAGGGTACAACAGGGCTCAAGGCACCCCAGGGTAAAAGGCTCCTTTGATATTATTTTCTAGATGGCACAAAAACGTGGCGTAGCACTTTACAAAACATCCTCTTTTCAAGATGCATGTGTATATTTGTCTGATCTTTGACGTGATCACGCGCAGCAGTGCAAAGTTGATTCTGTGCTCACTTGATCTAATATTTTGTTCTTTAAAATGTTGTAGAGTTAAGTAGAAAATGAGAATCGTTAAAATGAATGCATATATTTTGAGACAAATGTCTTCTTTGTGATTTTCAGTTTTGTTTTTAGATAATTAAAGCAACAGTTTATAAATAACGAAAGAATATGTAAAAGAATATGTGCTGTTGGGGCTAAAGGCGCACAGTAATTAACATGATAATTAATAGATGGCTGACCTCTCCATTTATTGACATGATGGTTAGATTCAGAAAATAAAGTTCAAGTTCATGTTGAGCTTTATTGTCATTCTGCTACATGTGTGGACATATAGTGGAACGAAATGTCGTGCCTCACAGGACCATGGTGCTACATAAATACAGACATACAACAACAAAGTAAAACAGTAGAAACCTATACACAACTAACCTACTGACAGATTTTGACTATAAATATATTATATATAAATGTTTACCTATACATAAGCTAAAAAATACAGACTATACGAATAATACAAAATATTACATATTATGTTGGGTGTCCATTTTAGAGATAATCACAATGTTTAGAATGAAACCATCATATTTAAGAACATGATATTAATCATATCATATAATAAAATATAATTTATTGTTACTACTGTAAATATATATTCAATTATAATTGGATCTACCCGGAGCAGTGGGTATCATTTATGTTGCGGCGCCCGGGGAGCAGTTGGGGGTTCGGTGCCTTGCTCAAGGACACCTCAGTCGTGGTATTGCCGGCCCGAGACTCGAACCCACAACCTTAGGGTTAGGAGTCAAACTCTCTAACCACTGGGCCATTTTTTTGTTAATATCACACAGCCTTTGTCTGCACAATTTTTTGTAAAAATTATGTAAATTCAGTATATCTGGTCATAAAAGTAAGAAACTTACCTAAAGGAACAAAATCACCATCTTCAACATCATCATTCTGATCTTCATCATCATCCTCCTCCTCATCTTCATCCTCCTGCTCTTCCTCATCAGTGTGTTGTTGTTCTTTCTCTGCGGTGGTTTCTTCTCCTCTGCTCTCGATCAGGTTCCTGCAGTCCACCAGTTTGACGGAGCACATCTTCAGCGGCGTCTGCAGCATCTGCTGTTCTCCAGCATTACAGTCAGAGGTTTGATCAGTGGATTCATGATCCTGAGCGTCAGTATAACAGAGTAAAGTGAGGCTGAGCTCTGAGTCCTGTGTGTCTCTGGATCTCTGATCTCTGACGCTCCAGACTGAATCCTGAGCTTCTGTCCCATCAGTCACACGCACTGAAAACTGCTCCACATCCTGACAAACACAATCAGTCATATATCTAGCAATAGTATGATTCAAAATAAGATGTTACGTCACATAACAATCAGTCCATATGAGCAGCTAAAGATGAAATAAAGCTCTGTTCAAACCTCTCTGTTCAGTCTGTCTCCTCTTTCTCTCAGCTTTGTCTCCAGTGAAGCCACCTCTTTCTTCAGCTGACAGATTTCTGTGATGAAATCCTCAATATCCAGCATGGACAGATCAGTTCCTACTGATTTACAGCAGACCACCTCCACCTGCGCTTTCATGCTCAACATCTGAACACAAACACTTCATGATTATTAAAAGACTAATTTATAATGGACAGACACTGATTTAACCTCAAAATGATTGTTTACATATATGACTGAACAAGAGCTGAACTACACAGAACTGAGTTGTTATTAAAGAATAACATTTTATCAGATATTGTCAGATTTCTACTCATTCATCCTTAAACTGTAAAAACTTTAAAACCGTATAGTATTGAAAATTAACCATTGTGTTAGTAAAACGCTTTCGTTTTAACATTGAACGAGCACAGAGAATGAATATTATCAAATGTTGACAGCATATGCTGGTTAGTTATGTTTTGACGCTGGGATGCTGGTCATGTGCTGGCAAAGGACCAGCATCAAAGCATAACCAGCATGCTGTTTTTTTTCAGCAGGCTATACATTAGTGTCGGATTTCTACGCATTTCTCCCTAAACTGTGAAAACTTTAAAAGCGTTTAGCACTGAAAATTGTGTAAATATAAAAGCTATTGTTTACGACAAATATCCTGGTTAAAAACGTATTGAGTAAAACAATAGGACATGTGTTATGGTTACTGTAGTACCGTCGTTATTTTTCATAATGCGAGCGGGCGATGATCCACTTCATTCATAAAAACACTAGCGATAGAAAAATAACTACATCATGCACATAAACAGCTTAAACACATGAACAATGTAAACGGGATTCAACACTTACCGTCTGAGTGCTCAGTAGTGATGTGTCGTTCTTGAACGATTCGTTCATTTTGAACGAATCTTTAATGTGACTCGGGAAGAACGAGTCGTCTCGGGGAGTGATTACTTCAGTCGCGCATACTCAAAATAATACACCTTTCATACTGGTAGTAGTTCACCTGTTTCAGTCAATGCAGTCTGAGCCGGAAAGAGAAGTGATTAGTTTTTTCGAGTCATTTGTTCATCATTATTAAGAGACTTAATTTATTACCTTTGTTACAACATTCAGTGTATGGAAAATAACCATCATGACAGAAATTCACACATTTATAACCTGTAAGATGTAAAAAGCTACAATCTGAGACCAGAAACGCAGTCACTGTAAGAGTAAATAATTATAATAATGATGATGATGATAATAACTATGCCATGATTGTAAACTCATAAGAACCACCACTGAGCATATTATTACTTTACCCGGTCTTCATATACCCACCCTAATGTCATAAGGATTGCTGCCATCTCTGCTGTATACAGATGTACAGTCTGTTATTCTTCCAGCCTCCCTAACCTCAAACTCTGGAATGAAAAATACAGCACCTGTCCTTCCAGTTTCTATGCAAGCTGATGCAAAATAAAAAGACAGAAGAGTCTCTACACCCATAATACATAAATAAATATACACTTATATAGTCTTTAACATACACTTTTAAATGAATCCCCTCCCCCATTCCCTTAATTTCTTTATGTAAGTTTAAAGGGGTCCCATTATGCTCTTTAACAATGTCTTGAATTTGTTATGGGGGTGTACTAGAACATGCTATCATGTTTGGTGTTTCGAAAAATGCATTATATTTTACATAATATACATTATTACAATACCTTTTTCCCCAGCCTTGCCAGACATTACATGCATTCGTTGTAGTTCTTGAAAAGGGATTTTTTAAAAACGAAATTTCTCCCTTTGGAGTGGACTTTGAGATTTGTAAGTCTGAAGATAATTTTTATGCCCAAACATACACACTACACACTGACTAAAATTCAAAAAGTGGAAAAGCATAATAAGACACCTTTAAGTCAGCTTCTGGTTGTTCTAATAAGTTACTATTACAGATGCAAATTTATTTGATTATATTCCAGTTCCATTGATCAGATTCTTTATTTACCGTGCCAATCCTTCTTCAGGGATTTTACTGATGGAATAAATAAGATAACAATTTTGATAATGTTACTCTGCACTTCAGCTTTTCATTCATCTTTTTGGGATAAATAGATGCTGAAGCTGCAGCTGAAATCGATCACTTGGTCACAGAATTATTATTTTCTGTATGGTGAATGGCATCTAGTGCACTATATAGGGGATAGGGAAAGATCCAGAGAGTGTATGTTTTTGATTGGGGTTAAGTGAAGTCTGGTTTGGTGCTTGCCTAAGAGTGGCACTTGTTCAGACCCGGCTCCCGTTTCCACTGGCAGGGAGCAGAACTCTCTACATCACCAACATGTGACCGGAATAGATTGTTAATCTCTTGCAGAAGGAAAGTGTTGGTCTCTTTTGAAGACTTGCCACTGACATATTTAATTGTTGTCAATTTGCCTGAACTCTTGACAGCTTTGGAAAAATGGCACCATTTAAACTGCAGTCTCTAGTTGAAGCTCCGCCTACTGACATCATAGGATCCCTTGTTCGAGACCAGCAAGGTTTCAGGGCCTGTTTGGAACCAGGATCTGGGCACGAGCCCAGGATTTTTTTTGATTGGAGTAGCACAGCAGAGTGTTTACAGTGTGCTCTGGTCTGGAGACACTATAACACAGACCGGATTATATGTGTGTGTGAACCGGCACAGGCCACAAAACGTATCAGACCTATCTGAATTCTACACAGAATTCCATATTTTATAGTGATATTGATGAGATCAATGTTCTATATATTATAGACCAATGGTGGCATCTTTTCAACTCAGTGCTGTTTCTCATACAGAGTCTGTATAGAGATATATTAGTGAATGGCATCTATGTTATAGATCAGCGGATATCACCGGTGCCATTTACCAATATATCCATCCTCAGCAATATTATGATCACTGTTTTGCCTTAGTAACAGTTTCAAATTGAATCCAAATGGATAATCTGGATGTCATAATCTATCAAATGCGGATTTACCAGGCTCAATGATTCTGGCCCAAGCCAAGCAGAGATAACTGCAGGCTGGAGCAATGGGCGTGGTGTAGGGTTAAGGCGTCCCAAAAGGTAGGGGCATTGAGAAAGGTCTTCAAGATTGGTCGACAAAGCTGTCTGTCAGGGTGCAGGGTATAGGGTTGGGGTAGGTGTACTGATTTACCTTTCGGAGCGCCTCCTTCCAGCACACCCAACGCTCCAGGCTGCAGCTACCCCTGTTTCGCCCAAGCTGATATAAATGAAACACTATTTAACAAAGGGCTGGAGCTCCTTGATATGACCCGCCCCTTGTCTTCTTGTTTCAGTTGAAATTACGTCACCACATATGCACTTCAGTGGACCTTTAACGGGACACTCCAAGATTCACACCTGTAAGTAAATGCCGTTGTCACTCCCAAAAACTGACACTGTGACATATTATTGCATATTCATGTCTGGAACATTTAAGTTTGTGTAACAAAGTGACTGAGGCCAATAAGGATCATTAGATGTCATCATGTTTTTCAGGAATTATTTATTAACTGTTAAAAGAATTAGGCCTCATCATTCTGAAAAAGTGAAAGTGACGTGACATACAGCCATGTTTGGTGACACATACTCAGAATTTGTGCTCTACATTTAACTCATCCAAAGTGCACACACACAGCAGTGAACACACACCCGGAGCAGTGGGCAGCCATTTATGCTGCGGTGCCGGGGAGCAGTCGGGGGTTCGGTGCCTTGCTCAAGGGCACCTCAGTCGTGGTAATGCCGGCCCAAGACTCGAACCCACAACCTTAGGGTTAGGAGTCAAACTCTTTAACCATTAGGCCACGACTTCTGTTACTGTGATTAAAAACCCATTAACACACGTTGTAATCCAATATCAGACACTGATCTGCACATTACAGTGAATTTAAAGTAAAAACATAGGATTCATTTTTACACAGAATGTAATGTTCTAAAGGAGGGATGTCCAATCCTGCTCCTGGAGGTCCACCATCCTGCAGAGTTTAGTGCCAACACACTTACCTGAAGTTTCTAGCGAGTCTGAAGACCTTTGCTTTATTTGAAATCAATCCCTATTCCCTCAATCACTATTAGTCCATTTGAAGGAGTGAATTCAAACACTTAGTGTGCCGGAAGGGTTTGTAAATAATTTAAGTTAAGTTAAGTTAAGTTTATGCATTTAGCAGACGCTTTTATCCAAAGCGACTTACAGTGCAGTCAGGCTATCAGTTTTTCCCTATCATGTGTTCCCGGGGAATCGAACCCCCAACCTTGCGCTTCGTAACGCAATGCTCTACCACTTGAGCAAAAGAACAACTAATAATAAAATTAAAGCAAAAATCAAGTAGTAAGATTGAAAGATTTATCCTGAACTCTGTCAAGGAAACTAGCATGTACACTGCTCGAAAAAAATTAAAGGAACACTGTTTAATCAGAGTATAGCATCAAGTAAATTAAACTCCTGGGATATTGATCTGTTCAGTTAAGTAGCAGAGGGGGTTGTTAATCCATTTCAGCTTTGTTGTTAATAAAGTTAACAACAGGTGCACTAGAAAACCCCCAAATCAGGAATGGTTTTATAGGTGGAGGCCACTTATTTTTTTCCCTACTCATCTTTTCTGATTGTCATTCAATCTATTGTGATCACTGCATTGGCTGCCAGTTCACTATCGAATTAACATGTAGTACTATGTGCCTTTGAATTGTTTTAATCTGCTTTTGTTGTTGTACGGGTTTTGAAGTGTTTTTATTTCTTTACTGATTTAACTGAACTTGAACTTTATTGTTTTTCATTAGTTTTGTATTTGGCTAGGGTCAGTGTCACTACTGGTAGCATGAGGCGATACCTGGACCCTACAAAGGTTGCACCGCAAGTCCAACTCCTCCAGGATGATAACATCAATAAATGCCATTGCCAGAAGGTTTGCTGTGTCTCCCAGCACAGTCTCAAGAGCATGGAGGAGATTCCAGAAGACAGGCACTTACTCTAGGAGAGCTGGACAGAGCCGTATAAGGTTCTTAACCCATCGGCAGGGCCGGTATCTGCTCCTTTGTGCAAGGAGGGACAGGATGAGCACTGCCAGAGCCCTACAAAATGACCTCCAGCAGGCCACTGGTGTGAATGTCTCTGACCAAACAATCAAGAACGGACTTCATGAGGGTGGCCTGAGGGCCTAACGTCCTCTAGTGGGCTCTGTGCTCACTGCCCGGCAGTGTAGCTTGATTGGCATTTGCCATTAAACACCAGAATTGGCAGGTCCGCCCACGTCACAAATTTAAAATCACAGATAAAAGCAGTTTAACCAACATCACACTTCACAAAACACAAACTGTCACATAAAATCTTTGTACAACTTAATTCTCCCTATAACACCGTTCCGCATGACCGGTTTGGTGATTGGTCAGTGATGGTCTGGGAAGGCATATCAATGGAGAGACACAGAGACCTCTACAGACTAGACAATGGCAACCTTACTGCCATTAGGTATCAGGATCCTTGGACCCGTTGTCAGACCCTACGCTGGTGCATTGGGTACTTGTTCTTCCTGGTGCACGACAATGCTGGGCCTCATGTCAAGATTATGCATTTCCGGTTGGATGAAGGAATTGATACCACTGAATGGCCCCCACACTCGCCTGAACTAAATCCAATAGAACACCTCTGGGACATTATGTTTTGGTCCATCTGACGTCGCCAGGTTGCACCTCAGACTGTCCAGGAGCTCAGTGATGCCCTGGTCCAGATCTGGGAGGGAATACCCCAGGACACCATCCTTTGTCTCACTAGGAGCGTGCCCTGACGTTGTCAGGCATGCATACAAGCACGTGGGGGCCATACAAACTACTGAGTACCATTTTGAGTTGCTGCAATGTAATTGCAGCTTAATGGACTAGCCTGCTGTATCCTTTTTTCACTTTGATTTTGAGTGTCTTTGAATTCAGCCCTCTATAGGTTAATACTTTTCATTTACATTAAACAATGTGGCATCCTTTCGTTCTTAACACATTACCCAGTCCATATCAGTATAGATATCCTGCACAATATTTTCCCCACTGAGATCTGATGTGTTTTCAAAGTGTTCCTTTAATTTTTTTGAGCAGTGTATAAACCTTAATAAAACTATGTAATAATCAAATAAAAAGGAATTAATCACTATATGATATTACACTGTAGTCACAATGGACCAACGCTTTCAAAAAATTGATGGATGATTCAGTTACAGGTGCCATCTTCTGGCAAGACACACAAGTTAATGTGGCACAACCCTCACAGTGCATTATGGGTATTCACTAGCTGCTGGTGTACATCAGTTGTACTTCAGTTATTGCAGTGCACTGTGGAATTGATTGAGCGTACTTAAAATCCACTGTGGTTTTGGATGCCATTTCAAATGGCTGCCTTCTCAAATAGGGCAGGTGATTTCAGACAGATTTTTTTAAACACATCTCTTGATGAGCTGCTTCAGGTGTGTTTATTTATGGTCAGAGCTAAACTCTGCAGGACAGAGTCTTCAAGGAGCAGGTTTGGGAATCCCTGTTCTAAAGACAACTTTTTACAACCATAAAAAAACATTCCTGTAACACTGTGTTTTTGACAACCTAAAAATAATTATATGATGAATCTATGATGATTCTGGAGCAGCGTGTTTCTTCTTGTGGGTCTGAAAACCCCATTTAAAAGAGAATCTCTCTCCGCAGATGGAGCAGCAGTAAGGTTTCTCTCCTGTATGCATTCGTTTATGGATCTTCAGGGAAGTAGATATAGCGAAAGTCTTGTCACAAAATGTGCATTTAAAAGGTTTTTCTCCTGTATGAGTCCTCCGATGTAGTTTTAAGTCACTTAGCTTATAGAAACTCTTCCCACAATCACTACAGGGATACGGTCTTTCTCCCGTGTGAATTCTCTGATGAACTTTGAAAGCAAATGAACTAGCAAAGCTCTTCCCGCAGTCGGAGCACAGGTACGGTTTCTCTCCGGTGTGGATCCTCTCATGGGTTTTTCGGTGAGTCGAATGACGGAAACGTTTCTCACAGTGTGAACACTGATACGGTTTGTCATCAGAGTGCATTTTTTGGTGTAAGTTTAGAGAAGCTGAGCTTATAAAATGTTTTCCACATTCACTGCACTGATACGGATTTTCATCACTGTGCATGAGTAGATGTGTCTTCAGATGAGTTCCCTGGGTGAAGTTCTTCTCACAGTGAGGGCACTGATACGGTCTCTCATTGCTGTGCTTAAGTAGATGTGTCTTTAGATTAGATCCCTGGCCGAAACTCTTCTCACAGTGAGGGCACTTGTATGGTTTTTCACCCGTGTGATCTCATATGAACAGAAAGATCTCGTTTGTTGCGGAAAAACTTGCTGCATTCATTGCACTGAAGAGACTTCTCTTCGTGTGTCTTTATATGAGCTCTCATACTATAAAGTGTGTTGAAAAAATCCTTCCCGCACTGTTCGCAGCGAAACTCCTTCTTCACGCTGTGCTCTTTTGAATGAAGTGTTCTCTCTTTGAAGGTCGGAAAACTGATGTTGCATATCTTGCAGCTGTAGTCTTTCCGTTTTCTGTGTTTTCTCTGATGTCTTGTTAAATGACCCTGTTTGCTGATTTTTTTTCCACAGTTGGTCACTGTTCTTTGCTCTTTAGATGTAGATCCAGTTTCTCCATCAGAAGATGAACCAGCGCTGTCATCTGAAAATTGACATAAAATAAAATTTTCTGTAAGTTCTAGAGCTGAACGATCAGTCAAAATAAAACTGATTTTGTGATATGTCTAAGTGCGGTTATCAAACTACAAAGGATTTGATCTTTTATACACATGCAGCTGTTCTCAAATTGGCAGAATTCACAACAAATGCTGCTCCAAATGAATTTAGGAATGCATTAGGCTTGTGCAATATATATATATATACACATACACACACACATACATATATAGGGTACAACAGGGCTAAAGGCACCTGGGGGTAAAAGGTGCCTTTGATTTTATTTTCATCTAAACCACTAGATGGCACAAAAACATATCGAATCTCAATACAAAAAATCAGCTTTTCAAGATGCATGTGTATATTTGTCTGATCTTTGACGTGATCATGCGCAGCAGTGCAAAGTTGATTTTGTGCTCACTTGATCTAATATTTTATGTTTTTTAAAATGTTGTAGATTTAAGTAGCAAATGAGATTTGTTAAAATGAATGCATATATTGAGACAAATGTCTTTATGATTTACAGTTTTGTTTAAGGTAAATAAAGCAACAGTTTTTAAATAACAAATGTTACGTTAGCTGTTGGGGCTAAAGGCGCACAGTAATTAACATGATAATTAATAGATGGCTGACCTCTCCATTTATTGACATGACAAGGTTAGTGTCAGAAGATAAATATTATATATTATGTTGGGTGTCCATATCAGAGATAATCACCATGTTTAGAATGAAATCATCATATTTAAAAACATGATATTAATCATATCATATAATAAAATATAATTTGTTGTTACTACTGTAAATATATATTCAATTATTATTGGATCTCCTTCAATACTTTCAGAATTTTTACTTATTAAAATTATTTTGTTTCTGTATTTTAAAACATTTTTTATATTAGCATATTTTAATGACAGAATATTTATTGAACAAAAATGTATTTTGTTTTTCAAAATAAGCAGAAAATAGTACAAACTTTGCTAAAGTGATTGGTTTTAACAAGTATTAACTTAGACATTATTTAAAAACATTATTTTAGCTGAAGTATTTGTATCAATACCGTGTGTGGGGTAAAAGAACCCTCTTGCCACCTCATACATTTATAAGATTTTTAAACAAAATAAACAATTACACAAATACACAAAATCTGTTGCTCCATTAATGTTCAATACAAAGTTGATATTTTTACTGCAATTATACATTTTAGGCACAGTGAATAGCATATTTTATCTTAGAGGGTTAGTTCACCAAAAATTCAAATTAGCTCATAAATTATTCAAGCTCAAGTCATCCTAGGTGTATACGACTTTTCTTTCAGACCAATCCAGTCAGAGTTATATTAAAAATTGTCTTTGATCCTTCAAGCTGTTTCATTGCAGTCAGTGGGTGTTGCATGCATCAGTCCAAAATAAGTTAAATAAAAAGCACCCATCCATAAAACAGAAGCGTCTCACACAGGTCCGGGGGGGTGAACACAGGCCTCCTGTAGCGAATCGATGCGTTTTTGTAAGAAAAATATCCATATTCAAAACGTAATAATCACTTTAATCTAGCTTGCTCTCACTGTTGTACACGGAAGCAGTTCCGTGCTGATCTTCTAAAGTTTCCTTACTTTAGCAAAGGAAAACCAGTCTCCTCTTGGCTTATATTGAAACCCTCTGACATTCTTCTTTACAAATTCTCGTTTTGTACTTCTAATTAGTGACCGTTGTTTTGTTTTGTTTCTCTCTCCTGCGCTTCAGCTTTCATCACTTCCGAGTGCCGCATGCGCAAAGCCGAACACATACGTCATCCTCCCGGATCTGCTTCTGTTTATAACACTGAGCGCAAGCTTAAATAAATTGATTATTACGTTTTAAATATGGTTATTTTTCTTACAAAAACACATCGACTCGTTACAGGAGGCCTTTGTTCACCCCCCGGAGCCGTGTTAGACATTTTTTATTAAGGATGGGCGCTTTTTATTTCTCTTCTTTTGGACTGAAGCACTGCAACACTCGCTGAGTGGCATTAAACAGCTTGAAAGATCAAAGACAATTTTTAATATAACTCCGACTGGATTCGTCTGAAAGAAGAAAGTCATATACACCTAGGATGACTTGAGGGTGGAGTAATTTATGTGAGTATTTATATTTATTTATTAGACATTGGGCAAAATCATTAAAATTTTTTTTTTTTACTGACGTGATCTTTAACACTAAACATGAACCAAAATAATAAAAAGCAACAATAACCTAACAAACAAGTGTGTAAATACATCTAAATGCCACTTCAGATGCAGCTTAATTTTCTTAATACTGATTTAATTTGTTTGGTAATAGCCCAAATGTCTTATTATTCTAACAGACTGATTCAATTTAAGAATTTCACTCAAATGATGTACACTTTAAAAAAAAAAAATGGCTTTAAAAAAGGTAAAAATGGCCATAAAAGGTAAAAATCAATATAAACTTATTGGAAAAGATTCATTTCTATCAATGCTTTGAACTGACCACACGGAATAAGCAGAATATCAAAGATTTAAGGAGTCAGCTGTCAAGCGGTTGTCCTTAAGTTACTAGCAAAATAACACACTCAGCAAAATATAGTCAAATTTTCATTATCAATTAAAATCCCAGAAAATAACAAGATATAATTTTTTGTCAAAACCACATACCCTTTGTCTGCACATGCATAATATTTAAAAATTTTAAAAACAATTGTTAATTCAGAATATCTGGTCATAAAAGGAAGAAACATACCTAAAGGAACAAAGTCACCATCGTCAACATTATTATGATCTTCATCTTCATCATCCCCATTCTCATCATCCTCCTGCTCTTCAGTGTGTTGTTGTTCTTTCTCTGCGGTGGTTTCTTCTCCTCTGCTCTCGATCAGGTTCCTGCAGTCCACCAGTTTGACGGAGCACATCTTCAGCGGCGTCTGCAGCATCTGCTGTTCTCCAGCGTTACAGTCAGAGGTTTGATCAGTGGATTCATGATCCTGAGCGTCAGTATAACAGAGTAAAGTGAGGCTGAGCTCTGAGTCCTGTGTGTCTCTGGATCTCTGATCTCTGACGCTCCAGACTGAATCCTGAGCTTCTGTCCCATCAGTCACACGCACTGAAACCTGCTCCACATCCTGACAAACACATCACAGATAAACACTAATAAAGAACAAGCTTAGGGTTGCACGACTGATAGACCGCAGTTCGGTATCAGTCGGTATTACCTCTGTTTTTTGCCATTTTTCTCCATTAACCAAGAAGCTGTGGCTTTAATTGCTTCAGAAACAATAATGTGACCAGCTCCTTGATAAGAAAGCTAATGGAGCTCTTCAGCAGTTAAGCTATTTTATTGATAGAATTGCAGGGCAGCGCTGAGAAGTTTCTGTGTTGCTGAATGTCTGTGTGTGAGCAGCATGATCTGTCTGAGTAACTGAATGTGTGTGCATGACAAGCTAAATTTGTAAAGAACACTTCAAATTTTCATTTTTTAAATGTACAGAGTGTGTTAATTTGTGCAATGATAACCTACCAGCAATGTAAAGAAGAATTAAATAAACAAACTCAACCTAAAAAACACAAGCCATTACATATACATATGACTACCTCCTATAATAAAGCTATTCTAGTTGTATATGACTACCTTCTTTCAGATGAATACATTTGGAGTTACATAAAAAATGTCCTGGCTCTTCCAAGCTTTATATTGGCTTTATAATGAGTCTCACATACTGACTTAAAGTGGTTCATTTTGCACTGAAAACTATTTGAACTTTATTAAAACTATTTGCACTGATTTACTGTGTTGGTTAAATTTCGTTCCTTTCTGCAGTGCCTCAGGAGATGAGTCTAAGTCTGTAAAAACCTCAACAAACTACAAAAAAAAAAAAAAAACCTTAGCTTTTTGAGGTAATGTATGATGTAATCTCGTTAAACCGGATTCCATAAAATTAGTACAGAAAGACTTACATTCAGGAACCAGTATCGATATCAAATTTTTTTTTAACAATACCCAGCCCTATTTGTAAGCATATTTTGCCGTTGACTTAATTTGAGAAATGAGTTTGGTTTGTGAAAAAAGGCTCATTGAGTTGAAGGATGAAATGAAGATCTGTTCAAACCTCTCTGTTCAGTTTGTCTCCTCTTTCTCTCAGCTTTGTCTCCAGTGAAGCCACCTCTTTCTTCAGCCGACAGATTTCTGTGATGAAATCCTCAATATCCAGCATGGACAGATCAGTTCCTACTGATTTACAGCAGACCACCTCCACCTGCGCTTTCATGCTCAACATCTGAACACAAACACTTCATGATTATTAAAAGACTAATTTATAATGAACTGACACCGATTTAACCTCAAAATGATTTCAAGAGCTGAACTACCTAGAACTGACTTATTAAAGAAAATAACATTTCAGAGAATATTCACAAATGTTTATATCAGATGTAAGAGGGTTTATTTAGTTGCAACATTGAGCCAGTACAAAGCTGGATATAATAATCAGATATTTCTGATATTTTTCCCTAAACTGTGAAAACTTTAAAAGTATATATCTAGCACTGAAAATTGAGTAAACATAAAAGCTACTGTTTACGACCAATATCATGGTTAAAAACGTACTGTGGTATAACAATAGAACACGTGTTATGGTTACTGTAGTAAAACCGTCGTTATTTTCATAATGCGAGCGGGCGATGAAACGCTTCATTCATAAAAACACTAGCGATAGAAAAATAACTACATCATGCACATAAACAGCTAAAACACATGAACAATGTAAACGGACTAAACACTTACCATCTGAGTGCTCCAGTCTCCTTTCTTCAGTGGTTTTACTGGTGGAATAAAGAAGAAATTCACAGCGCCTCCTACAGTACAAGCGATAGAGACGAAGAGAAGAAAAGACGCTATGTGGAGGGCTGCACCAAACCTAATTTATTTCATTTCAAAAACACATGTATTTCAGTGGCGTTGCCAAGAGGATATAATATGTCCATTTAATATTGTTAAATAAAGTCATCGATCATGTTAGTCAGACGGTCAATCAAAATGACCGTTAATTTTTGAATTACGCGAGTTGGAGGCTTTCTGGTGGACGGGACGAGAAAGCGCGCGCAGAATCAGAGAAGCCAGTAAAGAGATAAACACAACAGAGAGAACACTGTAAACTTGCATTTTTGATTGTATTACACTGCTTTACTGTAGGCTTTGCTGAGAATGTTATGAATGGTTACTAGCAATGCAGGCTTAAATCCCATTGTGTTCATACAGACAATCAAGGCGCTGTAAGCTGATTTATCCCAGTCCCAATGAAATCAAGATTAAAGTATTTTGGTATCAAGTATGAATATGTTAGCCTAAGGTTATCTAAGCTCATGTGCTCCAAAACAACAACCAAATTCACATTTAAAAGATGCAAGCATTAACTTACAGTCTCTTGTTTTCCACCAATAGGGCTATATAAATCAACAATTCTAAAATAGGTCACTTGTTCACAGAATTATTATTTTCTGTATGGTGACTGGCACCTAGTGCACTATGTAGGGGATAGGGAATGATCCCGACAGTGTATGCTTTTGATTGGGGTTAAATGAAGTCTGGTTTGGTGTTAGTGTTACAGCATTCACACACATATCGCTGAGGCTGGTGCTGGAGCTGGAACCGGTGTTGGGCCAAGAGCGTCACCCGTTCAGAACCGGCTCACGTTTCCACTGGCAGGGAACAGAACCCTCTACGTAACCAACATGTGACTGGAATAGCTTGTAAATCTCTTGCAGAAGGAAAGTGTTGCTTTCTTCTGCCAACCACTGACATATATTTGATTGTAGTCAATTTGCCTGAACTATGAAAGCTTTTAAAAATGGCACCTTTTAAACTGGGGTCTCTAGTGGAAGCTCCACCTACTGACGTCATAGGATACCTTGTTCAAGACCAGCAAGGTATGGGGCCTGTTCGGAACCAGGATCTGGGCACGAGGCCAGGATTTTTTTGATTGGAATAGCACAGAAGAGTGGCTATAGTGTGCTCTGGTCCAGAGACACTATAACACCGTGTCTACACCGGACGCGAGTGGCGCTGCGCAACAAAATACTATAGAACTCATTTTAATTAGTGATGCTGTCTACACTGGATGCGGTGCTGCGTGACAAATCCCAGACAGAAAACTGCTGCTGCGTTCTATTTATGACGTATTGACACAAATTTCAAATGATTTTCAATGGTCGCTTTGTCACGTCCAGTGTAGACAGACTTTAGCTTTTGCCGCACAGCGCGACAACTGTTGCGTCCGGTGTAACACATATCAGATCATATGTGTGAACTGGCACAGACCACTTTTTAATTAGCCTGACTGCTCCAATTTTTGTCCGGTGATTGCCATATAAAAGGTTTGCATTGAAATAAGGTAAATTCAACTCCAATCTCATCCTGAAGATCCAGAAAAAAGTCAGTTTACGCCTCAGTACGCTCAGAGAAGCTGTCTGATATATCATTTGAAGTGAAATTTAATTATTTAGTTCGTGGAGAGGGCAGGGCTTATGATCTATCCTGAGAGCAGCCACCTGGGGGCAATCCAAACGCTCTGGCTTCACTTTTCAAGACTTGTGCGGCACACTTGGTATAGACATGTATTGGTGAATGGCACCGGTGGTATCCACTGATCTACATTATCTATATTACGCTTTTGGCTATTTTAAAAAAAGGGTCAGGGCTGCTCGATATATCCCACCCTGCCTTCTTGTTTCAGTAGAAATTATGTCACCACATATGCACTTCACTGGACCTTTAATGAAGCACTCCCAAGTCTCACACCTGTAAGTAAATGCCACTGTCACTCCCAAAAACTGACACTGCGACAAACTATTGCATTTTCATGTCTGGATCATTTCAGTTTGTTTAAAGTGACTGAGGCCAATATGGGTCATTAGATGTGATCATGTTTTTAAGTAAGTATTTAATAACTGCTAAAAGAATTAGGCCTCGTCGTTCTGTTACAGTGATTAAAAACCCATAAACACACATTGTAATCCAATACCAGACACTGATCTGCACATTACAGTGAATCTAAAGCTGTAACAAAATAGTTTTTTTTTATTATTATTATTTTATTAATTTTTTTATCCAGAGGATTAATTTCTACACATTATATAATGTTCTAGAGCAGGGGTGTCCAATCCTGCTCCTGGAGGTCCTGCAGAGTTTAGTGCCAACATTTCTGTAACACTTTGTTTTGATAACCTAAAAATAATTATATGATGAATCTATGATGATTCTGGAGCAGCGTGTTTCTTCTTGTGGGTCTGAAAACCCCATTTAAAAGAGAATCTCTCTCCGCAGATGGAGCAGCAGTAAGGTTTCTCTCCTGTATGCATTCGTTCATGGATTTTCAGGGAAGTTGATATAGCGAAAGTCTTGTCACAATGTGTGCATTTAAAAGGTTTTTCTCCTGTATGAGTCCTCCGGTGTATTTTTAAGTCACTTAGCTTATAGAAACTCTTCCCACAATCACTACAGGGATACGGTCTTTCTCCCGTGTGAATTCTCTGATGAACTTTGAAAGCAAATGGACTAGCGAAGCTCTTCCCGCAGTAGGAGCACAGGTACGGTTTCTCTCCGGTGTGAATCCTCTCATGGGTTTTCATGTGACTCGATTTATGGAAACGTTTCTCACAGTGTGAACACTGATACGGTTTGTCATCAGAGTGTATTTTTTGGTGTAACTTTAGAGAAGCTGAGCTTATAAAATGTTTTCCACATTCACTGCACTGATATGGATTTTCATTGCTGTGTGTGAGTAGATGGTTCATCAGATCTGATCTGATACTGAAGCTCATTTCACAGTGAGGGCATTGATACAGTTTATCAGAGTGCATTTTTTGGTGTAACTTTAGAGAAGCTGAGCTTCTAAAAGGTTTTCCACATTCACTGCACTGATACGGTCTCTCATCGCTGTGTGTGAGTAGATGTGTCTTCAGATTAGATCCCAGGCTGAAGCTCTTCTCGCAGTGAGGACACTTGTATGGTTTTTCACCCGTGTGAATTCTCATATGAACAGAAAGATCTCGTTTGTTCCGGAAAAACTTGTTACATTCATTGCACTGGAAAGACTTTTCTTCGTGTGTCTTTATATGAGCTCTCATATTATAAAGAGTGGTGAAGAAATCCTTCCCGCACTGTTCACAGCGAAACTCCTTCTTCACACTGTGCTCTTTTGAATGAAGTGTTCTCTCTTTGAAGGTTGGAAAGCTGATGTTGCATATCTTGCAGCTGAAGTCATTCTGTTCTGTGTGTTTTTTCTTTCTGGCATGACTTGTTAAATTACACTGTTTGCTGAATGTTTTTCCACAGGTGGCACAGGAGAAACTCTTCTTTGTTCTTTGCTCTTTGGATGTAGATGCAGTTTCTCCATCAGAAGATGAACCAGCGCTGTAATCTGAAAGAAACAATATTGGCATATTTACGCAATACAATTGTTTCTATAACTTTGAGTGGAACAATAAGATAGGTCTTATTACGATTGTCAAACTGCAAAGGCTGTGATTTAAATAAATACACAATCTAATGTGTGGCGTTGTGATATTTTATACACATGCAACTATCAGTACTTTGTTCTCAATGACTCAAATTGGCAGAATTCTCATCAAATATTGCTCCACATGAATTTAGGTTTGAACATGCATAATACTTTTTATAAATGAACACCAGTTTCGTTTATTCAGCATTTCTGGTCATTAAAGGAAGAAACATACCTGAAGGAACAAAGTCACCATCTTCATCATCCCCATTATTCTCATCCTCCTCCTGCTCTTCCTCATCAGTGTGTTGTTGTTCTTTCTCTGCGGTGGTTTCTTCTCCTCTGCTCTCGATCAGGTTCCTGCAGTCCACCAGTTTGACGGAGCACATCTTCAGCGGCGTCTGCAGCATCTGCTGTTCTCCAGCGTTACAGTCAGAGGTTTGATCAGTGGATTCATGATCCTGAGCATCAGTATAACAGAGTAAAGTGAGGCTGAGCTCTGAGTCCTGTGTGTCTCTGGATCTCTGATCTCTGACGCTCCAGACTGAATCCTGAGCTTCTGTCCCATCAGTCACACGCACTGAAAACCTGCTCCACATCCTGACAAACACAATCAGTCATATATCTAGCAATAGTATGATTCAAAATAAGATGTTACGTCACATAACAATCAGTCCATATGAGCAGCTAAAGATGAAATGAAGATCTGTTCAAACCTCTCTGTTCAGTTTGTCTCCTCTTTCTCTCAGCTTTGTCTCCAGTGAAGCCACCTCTTTCTTCAGCTGACAGATTTCTGTGATGAAATCCTCAATATCCAGCATGGACAGATCAGTTCCTACTGATTTACAGCAGACCACCTCCACCTGCGCTTTCATGCTCAACATCTGAACACAAACACTTCATTATCTAAGACAAATTTATAATGAATAGACACTGATTTAAAATCAAAACTGAACTGCATAGAGCTGCCCTGTTATTAAAGATAATAACATTTTATTTCAGAGAACATACAGAAATATATATTCATTATGTAGATGTGTAGACGAATTTGTTTCGTTTCAACATTGAGCCAGCAAAGAGCAGGAATATTATCAAATATTATAATATGTAATATATTAAGCATATTCAGATGTCAGATTTCTACTAATTACTCCATAAACTGTAAGAACCTTAAAAACGTGTTAGCACTGAAAAGGAACTACTGTGTTAATATATATATATATATATATATATATATATATATATATATATATATATAATATATATAAACTATTGTTCAAAACAAATATCATGCTTAAAACTTGGTTATTGTAGTAAAACAATAGGACATTTGTTCTGGTTACTGTAGTGAAAAACCATGGTGATTTTTCATAAGACGAGCGAAGGGCGAAAAGCTTAATTCATCAAAACACAGAGACAGAAAAATAATAAGCACATAAACAGATAAACAAAGTAAACAGATTAAACACTTACCGTCTGAGTGCTCCAATCTTTTTTTCTTCGGCGATTTCACCGGTGAACTAAAGAAGAAAGTTATAGCGCCCCCAACAGTACGAGCGGGAGTTGAAAAGTATATGCTCTTGAGACGCTCCGGCCGGTTAGTTCACCAAACAACCGGTAAATAGAATAAAAATGACCGTTAATTTTTGAATTACGCGAGTTCGCGGTTTTCTGTGGAAGACAAGAGAAAAGGCGCGCAGAATCAGAGCACAGTAAAGGAAGATCTCACGTGTGTGTGTTTGAAAAAATATGATTACGATAAAAAAAAATATACAGCATATATATATATATATATATATATATGTGTGTGTGTGTGTGTGTGTGTGTGTGTGTGTGTGATTTTTGTATGCTTTTCAGAAATTGATAAATTTTTTTAGCTGTAATTGCTACAGAGAAGTTTTTTTTTTTTTTTTTGAAAGACATGCTGTTATACGCTATTTCGGTTGATTCGAGAATGTCAGTTTCCACACTTCATGAAGCAGCACAAGCATTTTCAACTGTGATGAGAGATTTCTCGGCACATTGGCATATTAGAATGATTTATGTAGGGTCATGTG
Source organism: Cyprinus carpio (assembly GCF_018340385.1). Lineage (NCBI taxonomy): Eukaryota > Metazoa > Chordata > Actinopteri > Cypriniformes > Cyprinidae > Cyprinus > Cyprinus carpio. The sequence goes on from NC_056597.1 coordinate 31,670,553, forward strand.
TTTTCAAATAGAAAACAGTGTTTGCACTGGAATAATAATTCACAATATTACTGTTTTAGTGTTTTTAGTCTACAAGGAGAAATTAAGCAAGTCGGCCACAAACACAGGCTACTCAAGACAAACAGTAACAAACTTGCATCTTTAATTGCATTACACCGCAGTTAAATTACACAATTACACTGATTTTTTACAACCATAAAATAATGGTCCAGTAACACGACTTAAAACTAATTACTGATTAATTATGAAGCTTTTCTAGAGGAATTTACAGTTAAAACACAAGGGACCAGGTGTGCTGAAGGAAGATCAGGAGTCAGAGACACAATCAATTAAAGAAAACAGTTCACCGTTTAATCAGCAGAAGTCGGCTACAATACTCGCGATGGAGTTCGTAGGTTGCTCTGCTTACATGCTCGAAACACCAGTAATTATACTCTAACAGAGGTCAGTAATTACATCAATATATAACCAAGTAAGATTCTGGTTGGCTGAAACATAGATAAACTTCGCACATGGACGTAAAACTTGAAGCATATCTTCTAGTGACTATTTTGATGACAAGTGATCAGAGGTCTCTCCAGAGACATATATCGGATACCCTGGACATTAGGGTGATGGCAAATGATGGTTTACTCTTTAGGACTGTCTCGCTGCAAAGACAAACACTCGAACATACGCAGAGAACACTTACCTGTACGTCAAGGTTGCCGGGCTCTGCCCTGATTCTTAATCAAATATGGTTCACTACAGACACACAATGAGAGCAGCTTGTTAGAGAGTAGAAAGGCAGACTAAAGTCATATTCAACTTATTTTCTAACATGGATTAATGCATCTTTGATTAATAATTATTCAAGAAGAAACAAATATATATAGTATGAAGGTTGCAGTGTCTCCAGGATTCTACTCCTTCACTATGATTCTGGGGCAGCGTGTTTCTTCTTGTGGGTCTGAAATCCCCATAAAAAAGCGAATCTTTCTCCGCAGATGGAGCAGCGGTAAGGTTTCTCTCCTGTATGATGTCGCTCATGGACATTCTTGGCACTTGCTCGAGCAAAAGTCTTGTCACAATGTGAGCATTTAAAAGGTTTTTCTCCTGTATGAGTCCTCCGGTGTATTTTTAAGTCACTTGGCTTATAAAAACTCTTCCCACAATCACTACAGTGATACGGTCTTTCTCCCGTGTGAACTCTCCGATGAATCCTGTACGAAAATGAACTAGCAAAGCTCTTCCCGCAGTCGGAGCACAGGTACGGTTTCTCTCCGGTGTGAATCCGCTAATGGGTTTTTCAGTGAGTCGAATGATGGAAACGTTTCTCACAGTGTGAACACTGATACGGTTTGTCAGAGTGTATTTTTTGATGTGCCTTTAGAGAAGTTGAGTTTTTATAGGTTTTTCCACATTCACTGCACTGGTATGGCCTCTCATTGCTGTGCGTGAGTAGATGTTTTTCCAGAGCTGATCTGAGACTGAAGTTCTTCTCGCAGTGAGGGCACTGATGCGGTCTCTCATTGCTGTGCGTAAGTAAATGGTTTTGTGGCCTCTCATTGCTGTGCTTCAGTATATGCTTCTTTAGATCTGATCTGAGGTTGTAGCTCTTCTCGCAGTGAGGGCAATGATGCGGTCTCTCATTGGTGTGGATGAGTAGATGGTTCTTCAGATGCGTTCTCTGGCTGAAGCTCTTCTCGCATTGAGGGCACTTGTAGGGCCTTTCACCCGTGTGGATCCTCTTATGAATAGAAAGATTACTAATGCTGCGGAAAAACTTGTTACATTCGTTGCACTGGAAAGACTTTTCCTCGTGTGTTTTCATATGAACTTTCATATTATAAGTAGTGGTGAAAAAGTCCTTCCCACACTGTTCGCAGCGAAACTCCTTCTTCACTTCGTGCTTTTTTGAATGACGTTTCTTCTCTTTGAAGGTAGAAAAACTGATGTTGCATCTCTTGCAAGTGAATTCTTTCTGTTCTGTGTGTTTTTTCTTATGTCTCACTAAATGACCCTGTTTGCTGAATGTCTTTCCACAGTCCTTCACTGTCCATCGCTCTTTGGAAGTGGAGGCTGCTTCTTCATCAGAAGATGAACCAGCATTGTCATCTGAAAGGAAAAAAATCGGCATAAATATCTAACTACTACTTTAACTTCTAGAGATGGACGACCAGTTAAAATAAAACTAAACTTGTGATATGTCTTAATGCAGTTGTCAAAGTCTGATATGCGACACTGTGATATTTTCAGTGTTGCCAGATTGGGTCGACAATTTCCAGCCCGAAAGCTCACCAAAACCTTCTGTAAGAGTCAGGTATAGTTCTTTTATTTTGAACACATTTTTTGCGTTAATTGTGGCACCTGGTGGTGGTGGAAGTAGTAAGAATATATCATCTGTTCACCTGTGTGTTGGGTAGAGGGGGGTGACGGGGAAGTCTTATTTTTGCTGACCGCTAAAAGCTAACATTGTTTAATGCCGTTTATCATGACTTTTGGACACCATTTCATATGCCAGTGAAACAATTATGGAATGTATTGTGCCTCGTTTCCACCGAAATTACTCAGAACAATTGTACCAGGAACTTTTTTCCCCAGGAACTACTTTCCCCCCAGACCTGTTGCTTTCTGTGTTTCCACCGCGGTCTAAAGTACCGTGAAGATTAGGCAAATAGTCTGGTGACGTAGGTCTACGCACGTTTCTCAATACAAAGTACGCAAAATATAGACTTCCATCCTCGGTAGATCAGACTTTGCGCATTCGACTCGGGAGTGTGATGACCACGACGACGCAAATCCGGTAATTCTGCAAACAGCAGCGTACTTTATGACATTAGTCAGCTTGCCTTGGCTACTGCAATTTTCCTCACTGTATATTTATAATAAAACTACATATGATATGAAATACCACTGCCTCCTTTCGTTTTCATTTAAACATAATAATAGCTGCAGAAATGTACTTAGTTCAGGGAAATGTGTATATATACAGCCATTACAATGAAATGAAATATATCAATTGCCTCTTTTTATTATTTTAACATGTAGATAAATTGAATACAGACCAAAGATTACCTGTTAGATTTACCCAAAACAAATTATATTTTATGTTTAACCTTTAAAGAGACATCAGAGCCAGCGGCACATATCAGAAGGACTAGCCGAGTTGAGAGTGCTCTGGGCGGATACATGAGCACCGAGCTCCCGCTGATCGTGTGGAGTTGATCGTCTTCGAAATCGGTGACATTTTTAAATAGGCGCTGTCTTTATAAATAAACCACAGATTACAACTACATTCTCGCCTGAAATAGTTTTAAAATTACATTTCATGACACAATAACAGTAATATTTAGAAAATGATCCGAACAAATGGTGGTTGAAATCACAATGCTGCGTGAACTCAACCAATCAGCATGTTTAGCGCACAAGTCCCGCCTTGAAAGTTCCGGAACTTTGAAAAAGTACTACCTCGTGAGCAGGGACTTTCTGAGGGGCATTTTTTTACCCGTAACTTTATTTAGTTCCTGGTTCCTGCGGTGGAAACACACAGAGTACCAGCACAAAGTCCCTAGTTCCTGGGTAAAGTTCCAGCGGTGGAAACGTGGCTTTGGATGCACAACCTTGTTTGTTTCTCATGCAAATAAATCTACAAAATGCAGTCTTTGGATCCATGATCATTATCAACAAGTGTGTCGGACAAGTTTGTTTCCTCTACTCAGCCTCTCGGTGGCGAAATTTATGGTTTTCAGGATAGTCACCTGATACCTTCAATTAATCGTTTATTCAAACCTCTTCGAGCAGTCAGTCTCATATTTAATTTCAATTCAGTCATTCAGCTGTTTCCTGATTTCAGAGTTGTAGTTATTTACAAAGAGCCTTCAAGTCGTCTCCTGCCACAGATGTAATCCATATTTTGAGAGCAGAGTCACTCTCCCACACTAAACTGTACATACTACTTCTAATTATGCCACTTTGGCATAAACCGCTAAAAACCTGTCACTCATCAATCATCACATTTGCTTTTAATTCAGCACATCTGGCCATAAAAGGAAGAAACATACCTGAAGGAACAAAGTCATCATCATCATTCTGATCTTCATCATCCTTATTTTGATTATCATCATCACTCTGATCTTCATCATTCTTACTCTGATCCTCATCATCCTTATTCTGACCTTCATCCTCCTCATTCTGATCTTCATCCTTATTCCGATCCTCATCATCCTTATTCCGATCTTTATCATCCTTATTCCGATCTTTATCATCCTTATTCCGATCGTCATCACTCTGATCTTCATCATCATCATCATTATCCTCATCTTCATCATCCTGCTCTTCCTCATCAGTGTGTTGTTGTTCTTTCTCTGCGGTGGTTTCTTCTCCTCTGCTCTCGATCAGGTTCCTGCAGTCCACCAGTTTGACGGAGCACATCTTCAGCGGCGTCTGCAGCATCTGCTGTTCTCCAGCGTTACAGTCAGAGGTTTGATCAGTGGATTCATGATCCTGAGCATCAGTATAACAGAGTAAAGTGAGGCTGAGATCTGAGTCCTGTGTGTCTCTGGATCTCTGATCTCTGACGCTCCAGACTGAATCCTGAGCTTCTGTCCCATCATCACCATCATTCTCATCATCATTCCCATTATCTTTATCATCATCAATCCAATAATCATCCTGCTCTTCTTTATTATTATGGCTCTGTTCTTCCTCTGCGGTGGTTTCTTCTCCTCTGCTCTCGATCAGGTTCCTGCAGTCCACCAGTTTGACGGAGCACATCTTCAGCGGCGTCTGCAGCATCTGCTGTTCTCCAGTGTTACAGTCAGAGGTTTTATCAGAGGATTCATGATCCTGAGCTTCTGTCCAATCAGTCACACGCACCTCCTCTACATCCTGACAAACACATCACAGATAAACACTAATAAATGAAAACCTGTTGATATCAGCCTATTTACTCAGCAGTTATTTCTAGTCAGTGGCGGATGATGGAAAATTTTCTAGGGCGCCACATTTCAAAAAGTTTAGAATACATCCCGTAATGATTTACCAAATTCAAGACTTGGGATGATTCCCACAAAATCTATATTTCCTGCAAGCATTTTTCAAGATAAATTAAAACATTTTTGTATTTTTTCAGAATTACCAATAGGGCTGGGCGATATATCGCATGTGATTGTCACGCACATTTCATCAGTAAAGCCGGTTCCCTGATTACCGCTAAATCGCCATCACCTGCTTTCAAATGGAGCAGCATTTAATAGACATAGCCGTAGATCACTGACAAGCTATGCAATATCGCGTTCATTATCGAAGGCGATTCATCTGCGATAATGAACGCAATATTGCGTAGCTTATCAGTGATCTACGGCTCTGTATATTAAATGCCGCTCCATTTGAAAGCAGGTGATGTTGATTTAGCTGTAATCATGGAACCAGATTTACTGACTAGATGCGCATGATCATATCGTTCGATATACCGCACAGCCCTTATTCCCAATGTATACAGTGCAAGAGCAATAACTGTGAGGAAAACGATAAATGTCACATTTGGTTAGAGCAGTGGTTTCCAGGCCTGTCCATGAAGAACCCCAGCACTGAACATTTTGTATGTCTCCCTATATCTGACACACCCACTTCAGGTCTTGCAGTCTCCACTAATGATCTGATGATCTGAATCAGGTGTGATAAATGGAGACATACAAAATGTGTGGGGCTGGGGGGCCTCCAGGAACATGGTTGGCAACCATTGGTTTAGAGCATTTTCTATAACTACAAGTCAAGCTGCAATACCAACAGGACCACACAGAGATGTCAACAGACCAGTATACCAATTACCTTAACCCAGGGTTTTCCAACCCTGCTCCTGGAGAGCTACCGTCCTAAAGATTTCAGCTCCAGCCCCAATCAAACACACCTGAACCAGGTAATCCAGGTGTTCAAGGATACTTGTTAATTTTAGACAGGTGTGTTGGAGCATGGTTAGAACAGAAATCTGCAGATTTCTGTTCTAACCATGCTGAGACGTAAAACGATGTTTTCTTGACTGGTTAACCAGTCTTGCTAGTAAAGTTTTGATGGATGAAGACTGCAATCAAGGTAAAGACGATTGCGGTGGCGTACAGGAGTCGTACAGTAAGCACTCATGAGTCCGTTATATAAATGTGTATGAGTGCTCTTGATGCACTGATCACACATTGTATTTATGCAAAGGCATAGACATTTCCGTACATTCACGTTGTTTCCACACACATTAACGATAATTTTTGATTTGTCATGTGTATGTTACTGTGTTTAGTTATACTGAATGGATCCGTGTACTGTAGTAGATATATGCAGTCAGCAGGTGGTTGGTTTAGGTTTTTTGCCATCTCCATGTGGTCCTGTTCGGTATCGCACCTTGACTTCTCTAAAATGTTAAAAAGCTCTTTGCTGTTGCACTGTATGTACTATAAAATTCAGATTTTTTTTCTCTTTCATATATGGGCTCCTTATATCATTTGGTTCTTTGGAGTCCTTTTGGAGTTTCTAAGCATCCTTTTTAGAAAAGACATCTAGCTTTATTTTGAACAAAGCTTGCAGAAAATACAGATTTTTGACAATCACCCTTCAATCTTTTGGTGGACTTCGCTGGATATAGCAAATGATGACAAAATAAACATTTGAAACAAGAAAAATGGTTTATGCTTAATTTCATGAAATATGTGATTAATCACAGAAAAGGGGTTTGATTTAATTAGATATATTATATATACATATATAGAGCACCCTCTCTATTTTAAAAAAGAAGCACCCTCATTAGATTCTGGAGCCGGGCCTCAAGACATGTGACCATACTGAAATGTCCCTTTGCAAAAAGCTATCAGAGAGTGCACATACACAGGCCATTTATTTGCACACTAATAAAAATGGACTTGTGCATTTCTAATAATGTACGACTCCTGTACATCACTGTAATCATCTTTACCTGATTGGACTATATATCCAGAGGCAGAACAAACAATGCAGATCAGTGACAGCTACCATAACTGTTGTTGGATGTGACAGAAAAAAAAATCTAATGAAGAACCCGCCCATCTCCATGTGCATAAATAGTGAGATGGTAACAAAACTTTGGTTTCGTTGAGCTGAAGGATGAAATCCAGTGTGATCTGCACAAACCTCTCTGTTCAGTTTGTCTCCTCTTTCTCTCAGCTTTGCCTCCAGTGAAGCCACCTCTTTCTTCAGCCGACAGATTTCTGTGATGAAATCCTCAATATCCAGCATGGACAGATCAGTTCCTACTGATTTACAGCAGACCACATCCACCTGCCCTTCCATGGTCAACATCTGAACACAAAAACTTAATGATAAAAGATACATTTATAATGAATAGACACTGATTTAACCTCAAAGTGACTGAACAAGAGCTGAACTACATAGAACTCACTTGTTATTAAAGAAAGATTAAATAATATTTAGTAGAACATTCAGAAATATTTATTTCATATGTAGATGTGTTAGGAGTGTTTGTTTCATTTCAACATCGAGCCAGCACAGAGCATGAATATTATCAAATATTATGGGATATTACATGCATATATTCAGATACTGTCAGCTTTTTACTAATTTCTCCCCAAACTTTGAGAACTTTAAAGTTCCTAGCATTGAAAATTAACCATGTGTTTTTATAAAAACTGTTCACTACTAATAGCATGCTTAAAACTTGGTTATTGTAGTAAAATAATAGGAAATTTATGGTTACTGTAATGAAAAACCATGGTAATTTGGTAAAAACGAGCGGACGAGACAAAAAAAGCAAGCACACATACAGCTATTACACATGAATAATGTAAAACGTCCCAATGTGCCCTAAATAGTATTGAAAATTACTAATATCACAGAATTTAGGATGAATAGTATGCACATTGGGACGCAGGCTTACCTTCTGAGCGTCAAGGCTTTTTTGTTTCTTCAGTGGTTTTACCGCGGTGAACTAAAGAAGAAAGTCACAGCGCCTCCCAAAGTACGAGCGACAGAAATGAAGAGAACAATAGATGCTCCGGCAGGTTAGAGAGAAGAGAGAAACCACCAAACTTTATTCAAACATAATTTCTCTTATTTAAAAATACCAAAGTATTTATATGGCGTTGCCAAGAGACGGACATATCTACGAAATTATTAAATAAAGACATCGCAAACTAATGTTAGTCAGTCAGCCAGTAAATAGAATAGAAATGACCGTTAATTTTTGAATTACGCGAGTTCGCGGTTCTCTGTGGAAGACAGGAGAAAACGCGCGCAGAATCAGAGGAGCGCATTAAAGGAAGGAGTGTGTGTTTGAAAAAAAAATATGATTACTATTATATATATATATATATATATATATATATATATATATATATATATATGAGATTTTTGTATGCTTTTCACACATAACCCTGGTTTAATATTATTATCCATAAAGTTGTTACAAAGAACGTTTTTATTTGCATTTGAAAATGCTGTTTTTCTCTCTTTCTGTTGATTCGTGAATCCTGAACATTTTCAACCGTGCTAAGACATTTCTTTAGCAGCACATCAGCCTATTATGACTCCTGAAGGATCATTCAGATAGAAAACTGACTTTGTTCTTGATGCAAAATCGAAGTCAGACGGTCAATGTGCAATAATATGTAAATTTATTAAAAAGAATATAGAGAACAGAAACTACAAATCATAACTTGGAAATAAAACTCTTGATAATAAAAACAACCTTCGAATATAGAAAATGCAAATCAAATGTTAGTACATTTTTAATAACAATCCATTTATGATGGACTGAACCCATCTAGTATTAATCAAAACATTAATAAAATTGTAATCAAAACATAAACAATTATTCTGTTTGAATCAAAAGTATCTGAATATCTGAATTTGAATAAAAACCTGTAAGAGTTCTAAGTCTGAGTCTAAGAGTTTTCTAGTGAAGCCAAAGAAGAGGAAGTGAGAGCTGAAAAGATAGAGAGACCAGAGAGTCTCAGAAAGTCAATACTTGCAGAGTGCACAAGCTTTTTCTTATATACTATTGTTCCAGACAGAAGTCGTCATCTACAACATAGAAGGACTATAATTAACAATACATCATGACCTTTAAAAATAGTCTAGTCAGTGTCTCGATTTTGGACCTCTTCCTCTTTTGAGATTTAAAATATCATACTAACTGATAGTTCTTAGAAATATTGGCACAAAAGAACAATACGTGCAGTTTAACTCATGCAAAACAGACTCAGCTGTCTACGCAGTTAGAAATACTTTGAAATTACTTATGAAGGTATATCACAATCTTCATATCAATTTCTTCTTTTTTTTTTTTTTTTTTTTTACACAAACTAAAATGAATGACTTCTTAATAATGAATCTATGATGATTGTGGGGCAGCGTGTTTCTTCTTGTGGGTCTGAAAACCCCATATAAAAGCGAATCTCTCTCCGCAGATGGAGCAGCAGTAAGGTTACTATCCTGTATGCATCGTTAATGAATCTTCAGGTAACCTGTTCGAGCAAAAGTCTTGACACAATGGAATTTAGGTTTTTCTCCTGTATGAGTCCTCCGGTGTATTATTAAGTCACTTGGCTTATAAAAACTCTTCCCACAATCACTACAGGAATATGGTCTTTCTCCTGTGTGAACTCTCCAATGAATCCTGTACGAAAATGAACTAGCAAAGCTCCAGTGAGTCGAATGATGGAAACGTTTCTCACAGTGTGAACACTGATACGGTTTATCAGAGTGTATTTTTTGATGTGCCTTTAGAGAAGTTGAGTTTTTATAGGTTTTTCCACATTCACTGCACTGGTATGGCCTCTCATTGCTGTGCGTAAGTAGATGTTTTTCCAGAGCTGATCTGAGACTGAAGTTCTTCTCGCAGTGAGGGCACTGATGCGGTCTCTCATTGATGTTCGTAAGTAAATGGTTTTGTGGCCTCTCATTGCTGTGCTTCAGTATATGCTTCTTTAGATCTGATCTGAGGTTGTAGCTCTTCTCGCAGTGAGGGCACTGATGCGGTCTCTCATTGGTGTGCATGAGTAGATGGTTCTTCAGATGCGTTCTCTGGCTGAAGCTCTTCTCGCATTGAGGGCACTTGTAGGGCCTTTCACCCGTGTGGATCCTCTTACTAATATAAAAAATACTAATGCTGCTGAAAAAAATATCACCACCAAGTGGTGAAAATATCCTTCCCACACTTTTCATATTATAAGGAGTGGTGAAAAAATCCTTCCCACACTGTTCGCAGTGAAACTGCGAACTTCACTTCTTCACTTCATTCCTTCTTCACTTTGTGCTTTTTTGAATGACGTTTCCTCTCTTTGAAGGTAGGAAAACTGATGTATTTTTCTAATGTCTCACTAAATGACCCTGTTTGTTGAATGTCTTTCCACAGTCCGTCACTGTCCATCGCTCTTCTAGAGATGGACGACCACTTAAAATAAAACTAAGCTTGTAATATGTCTTAATGCAGTTGTAAAAAAGTCTGATATGCGACGCTGTGATAGTTTCAGTGTTGCCAGATTGGGTCGACAATTTCCAGCCCAAAAGCTGAGATGGTCCTCACCGCAGAGCACAAAATCCAGGGGACATGGTTGGATCCAGTGAGGGGCTACTGCAAAAGCTCACCAAAACCTTCTGTAAGAGCCAGGTATAGTTCTTTTATTTTGAACACATTTTTTGCGTTAATTGTGGCACCTGGTGGTGGTGGAAGTAGTAAGAATATATCATCTGTTCACCTGTGTGTTGGGTAGAGGAGGGTGACAGGGAAAGTCTTATTTTTGCTGACCACTAAAAGCTAACATTGTTTAATGCCGTTTATCATGACTTTTGGACACCATTTCATATGCCAGTGAAACAATTATGGAATGTATTGGATGCACAACCTTGTTTGTTTCTCATACAAATAAATCTACAAAACACAGTCTTTGGATGCATGATCCAAGTGTGTCAGACAAGTTTGTTTCCTCTACTCAGCCTCTCGGTGGCGAAATTTATGGTTTTCAGGATAGTCACATACCTTCAATTAATCGTTTATTCAAACCTCTTTCAGAAGCTATCCTGGTACGCACATGATGGACAGGAGTCATAGTCTCATATTCAATTTCAATTCAGTCATTCAGCTGTTTTCTGATTTCAGAGTTACAATTATTTACAAAGAGCCTTCAAGTCATCCCCTACCACAGATGTAATCCATGTTTTGAGAGCAGAGTCACTCTCCCACTCTTTACTGTACATATTACTTATAATTATGCCACTTTGGCATAAACCGCTAAAAACCTGTCATTCATCAATCATCACATTTGCTATCGCTCATGACTGGCTATAAAGCGTGGGCTCCAGAACCAGCCGACTCTGCAGTGGATGTGTGTGTTTAGTAACATCTTGATGATTGGATGGAGTACATGGGTTTTGTTAAATAATTAGCATATATAATGTAAATACACCAAACTGATGCCAAAACTGCCCATTTTTTTCCACTCATCCAATCCAATTTTGACCCACACAATCAAATTTAAAACCACCCAGCTGGGAAGAAATTCACCCAATCTGCAACACTAGATATTTTACACATGCAGCTAATGGTATGTTGTTCTCAGTGTCTCAAATTGGCAGAATTCACAACATATTCTGCTCCACATAAATTTAGGTCAGTACATACATAACACTTATACAACTTATTAATAATTCTTTTAATTCAGCACATCTGGCCATAAAAGGAAGAAACATACCTGAAGATACAAAGTCATCATCATCAACATCATCATCCTGTTCTTCCTCATTAGGGTGTTGTTTCTCTGTGGTGATAGATGAGGGAGACATACAAAATGTGTGGGGCTGGGGGGCCTCCAGGACAGGTTTGAGAACCACTGGTTAAGAGCAGTGGTTCCCAACCATGTTCCTGGAGGCCCCCCAACGCTGCACATTTTGCATCTCTTCTTTGTCTGATGACACACCCATTTCAAGTCTTGGTGTCTAACTCAGTTCCTGGACGGCCACAGCCCTGCACAGAACTATAGCAAGTGTTTCGTGAAGTACATATTGGAGAACATACAGAACTTTGCACAGTCAAAACTAATCCATTCCAGCAACTTTCAAGGATTTACCAATCTGGACCATTTAAAAGATAAAAGACAGGATATAGATTACTGTAATTTATGAAACTGTGCTGTGATTTTGGAGTTTAAGTGGTATTAGAGCCTTCGTGTCATCTCCGTTTTGGGTTCAGTCACTCTTTACTGTGTAACTTAAACTTCATGTATCGTGTAGCACTCTCTATTTTAATTATATTCTTTAAAAAAAACGTACCTCTTTTAGACTAGCACTCTACTCATTTACAAACATTTAAGAAAAAAAAAACCTAACACTAGCATCTCTAATCATTTGTATTCTATCTGTTTTCTTTTTATTTATTATACAATTAACAAAAGTAAAAAAGGTCTCTAACACTAGCTTGCTCTATTCTTTTTCTATAATTAAAAAAAAAAAAACCTTGGTAAGTGTACTGCGTTAGGCTGAGACTTGTTATAGTACTTGCATATCATTGCTCTTTTGTTGATTTTGATTGTTTCTCTTGTCCTCATTTGTAAGTCACTTTGAATAAAAGTGTCTGCTAAATGACTAAATGTCAATTATAGCTATTAAGGTACTGTGGCTTGACTATACAGTTATACATATGCCAAACTGACCCCAAACCAGCCCAAACTTGTCAACCTGCCCAAGCCAATTTTTACCCACACAATCAAATTCAAAACTGCCCAATCTGGCAACAGTTGCCACCAAACCTGGTCCTGGAGGGCCGTTGTCCTGCAGAGTCTATCTCCAAACTGCCTTAACAGTTTGGAAGAAACAGTCGAGCGACAGAGAAGGACAGCAGTTTGTAAGTGTTTTTGCCTCGTTTTCTCATTAGACTACTGCGTGATCATCGTTGCTAGGGAAACTTTGCTTTAATTACTGTGTGTCTTACCCTGGTAAATACGTGTGAATTGTGGCGTTTGGGTTTTGCGTTTGCCTATCGCGGGACTGGACAGTTTCGGTCTGCTAAATAGGGAGGCGTGACAAGCTGACTTCAATCACAGGTAATCAGGCAAATATATAAGTGGTAGGTGTCAGCGGTCGCGGCAGCCCTCGTGTGAAGCCTCCTCGTGTGAAGACCGACGAGTGTAAAGACCATCGACTCTACCTGCGCGACTCCTCCGAGCAAGGACACCGACAGGGCACTTGAGTATTGCTTTTCTCGCCTTCATTTTTTGTACAGCTCGTCCTCAAATACTTATTTTGGACACTTGTATTCACTATGTGCTTTCAGATCTCTACTATCACTACTAACACTCGGAGAGCACGCTATGTACGTCAAAGGAAGGCCTGCCTGACAAATCTAAGGCCTGTCCCTCTGACCTCTACTCCAACGCTCTCTATTCCAGTTGGTCTCAGGAACTGCCAGTCCGCTGTTAACAAAGCAGACTTCATTTCTTCCATTGCTACTCATTCTGGTCTCAGCCTCATGGCACTGACTGAGACCTGGATCAAACCTGAGGACACTGCCACTCCCGCAGCCCTCTCCACTCATTTCACTTGTTCCCACACCCCTCGTACGACTAGGAGGGGTGGAGGTACTGGTCTCCTTATATCGAAAGATTGGAAATTTGATCTTCAACCACCCCCTACAGGTCACGGTTCATTTGAATCACATGCTGTTACTGTAACCCACCCTGTTAAAATCCACTTTGTGGTCATTTATCGTCCCCCAGGTCAATTGGGAAACTTCTTGGAGGAGTTGGACGTGCTACTATCAAATTATCCTGAAGATGGTACTCCTCTGGTACTGCTTGGTGACTTCAACATCCACCTAGATAAACCCCAGGCTGCTGACTTCAACACTCTGCTCGCCTCATTTGATCTTAAGCGAGTCTCTACTACAGCGACTCACAAATCGGGCAACCAACTGGACCTCATCTACACGCGCTGTTGCTCAGTGGACAACACTTTAGTTACTCCACTGCACACCTCAGACCACTTCCTCATTACTGCTAATCTAGCACTTACTCCTGAAGCGGCACACGCTCCAACGCGGGTCACCTTTCGACGGAACCTACGCTCACTCTCTCCATCTCGCCTATCCTCTGTGGTTGCATCCTCACTTCCTTCACTCTCGCACTTTTCAGCTCTGGACACGAACAGTGCTACGGACACTTTTTGTTCCACTCTGACCTCTTGCTTGGACAACTTTTTTGCCCACTGTCGTCTAGACCAGCACGCACCACCCCATCTGCCCCCTGGCTGTCCGATGTACTCCGTGAACATCGCTCTAAACTCAGGGCTGCAGAGAAGAAATGGCTTAAATCAAGAAACTCTACCGACCTCAGTGTATATCAGTCTCTCCTCTCTTCCTTCTCTGCAAACGTCTTCACTGCTAAAACATCATATTACCACGACAAGATTAACAACTGTTGTGACGCTCGGACACTCTTCAAAACCTTCTCTTCTCTTCTTAATCCGCCTCCACCTCCTCCTCAATCAACTCTTACAGCTGATGACTTTGCAGTTTTCTTCACAAATAAGACAAGAACCATCAGTGACCAATTCTCCAAACCGCAGACTGAGGATAACTTCACAACGACTAATGCTCACTCATTCTCCTCCTTCTCTCCACTCTCAGAGACGGACGTGTCCAAACTTATCCTCTCCAGTCATCCTACTACTTGCCCACTGGATCCGATCCCCACTCACCTCCTTCAAGCGATTTCTTCTTCAGTCATACCTTCACTTACTCACATTATCAACTCCTCTCTTCACTCTGGAACATTTCCCTCAGCATTTAAGCAGGCTCGGGTAAGCCCACTGCTGAAGAAACCATCTCTAAATCCAGCACTTCTAGAAAAACTACAGACCGGTATCCATTCTTCCATTCATTGCAAAGACACTCGAACGAGCTGTGTTCAACCAGCTCTCTATGTTTCTTGTACAGAACAACCTCCTGGACCGCAACCAATCTGGCTTCAAAAGTGGCCACTCAACTGAGACTGCCCTGCTCTCGGTTACTGAAGCCCTGCGACTGGCAAGAGCAGCTTCAAAATCCTCAGTGCTCATTTTGCTGGACCTGTCTGCTGCTTTTGACACTGTTAATCACCAGATTCTCCTATCCACCCTCAGAAAGATGGGCATCTCTGGAACTGCACTCCAGTGGCTTAACTCCTACCTGTCTGATAGATCCTTCATGGTGTCTTGGAGGGGTGAAGTTTCTAAGTCACAACAACTTGCTACTGGGGTTCCTCAAGGCTCAGTACTTGGACCGCTTCTCTTCTCCATCTACATGACGTCATTAGGATCTGTCATTCAGAAGCATGGCTTTTCCTATCACTGCTACGCTGATGACACTCAACTCTACTTCTCATTCCAACCAGATGACCCGACGGTAGTTGCTCGCATTTCAGCCTGTCTGAGTGACATTTCTAGCTGGATGAATGACCATCACCTTCAGCTCAACCTTACTAAGACTGAACTGCTGGTGGTTCCAGCTAACCCATCGTTTCATCACAACTTCTCTATACAGCTGGGTTCGTCAACCATAACTCCTTCCAGGACAGCCAGAAACCTAGGAGTTGTGATGGATCATCAGTTAAGCTTCACAGACCATATTGCTACAACGACCCGGTCCTGTAGATTTGCCTTATTCAACATTAGGAAGATTAGACCCTTCCTGTCAGAGCAATCCACCCAACTTCTTGTCCAAGCTCTTGTTCTCTCCAGACTGGACTATTGCAATGCTCTCCTGGCGGGCCTTCCTGCATGTACTATCAAGCCTCTACAACTGATCCAGAATGCAGCAGCGAGGGTTGTCTTCAATGAGCCGAAAACAGCCCATGTGACTCCTCTCCTCATCAGGTTACACTGGCTACCAGTAGCCGCTCGCATCAAATTCAAGGTACTGATGCTTGCCTACAAAACGACCACTAGCACGGCGCCCACTTACCTAAACTCACTAGTTCAATCTTATGCACCCTCCAGAAGTTTGCGCTCTGCAAGTGAACGACGCCTTGTGTTTCCATCCCAAAGAGGTTCAAAATCACTCTCACGGACTTTTTCCTGGACTGCTCCCAGCTGGTGGAATGACCTCCCGATCTCAATTCGAACAGCTGAGTCTTTACTCATTTTCAAAAAACATCTAAAGACTCATCTTTTTCGCCTGCAGTTAACCAACTAATACTAGTACTTATATTTTTTCTTTTTCTTTTCTATCATATTCCAAAAAAAAAAAAAAAATAAAAAAAAAAAAACCCTGGCTACGTGTTCGGTACTAGACTAACTGAGACTTGTCATAGCACTTGTATACCGTTGTTGTTCTTTCTCGTTGATCTGATTGTTTCTACTGTTCTCATTTGTAAGTCGCTTTGGATAAAAGCGTCTGCTAAATGATTAAATGTAAATGTAAATGTAAATGTTAACACACCTGCCTGGAAGTTTCAATTATATCTAAGACCTTGATTAGCTGGTTCAGGTGTGTTGAGACAATTTGGAGCTAAACTCTGCAGGACAACGGCCCTCAAGGGCCGAGTTTGTTGACCCTTGCTCTAATATGTCCTCTCCTTCTACTACTGCACATAACAGTGGATTTTTCATCCAGAGGATTCATTTCCATCCAGTAAACAATGTTCTAGAGACATTCTTATTCTAAAGGATTTATTTTTCACAACCATAAAATAATGTTCCCGTAACACTGCAAGGTGTTGTTACACAACCTGGAAATAATTACATGATGAATCTATGATGATTCTGGGGCAGCGTGCTTCTTCTGGTGCATCAGGAATCTCCATTTAGAAGTGTATCTCGTGCCACAGATGTAGCAGCAGTAAGGTTTCTCTCCTGTATGCATTCGTTCATGGATCTTCAGGTAACCAGCTTGAGCAAAAGCCTTGTCACAAAGTGTGCATTTAAAAGGTTTTTCTCTTGTATGAGTCCTCTGGTGCTTTTAAGCCACTTAGCTTATAGAAACTCTTCCCAATCACTACAGGGATACGGTCTTTCTCCCGTGTGAATTCTCTGATGAACTTTGAAAGCAAATGGACTAGCAAAGCTCTTCGCAGACGGACACAGGTACGGTTTCTCTCCGGTGTGAATCCTCTCATGGCTTTTCAGATTATTCAAATGATAGAAACGTCTCTCACAGTGTGAACACTGATACCGTTTGTCAGAGTGTATTCTTCGGTGTGAGCGTAGAGAAGCTAAGTTTGTAAAAGTTTTCCCACATTGACTGCACTGATACGGTCTCTCATTGGTGTACATTAATAGATGGTTCTTCAGACTGATTCCATGTTTGAAGCTCTTCTCGCAGTGAGGGCACTGATACGGTTTGTCATCAGAGTGCATTTTTTGGTGTTTCTTTAGATAAGCTAAGCTTACAAAAGTTTTCCCACATTCACTGCACTGATACGGTCTCTCATCGCTGTGTGTGAGTAGATGTATCTTCAGAAGATATCCACGGTTGAAGCTCTTCTCGCAGTGAGGACACTTGTATGGTTTTTCACCCGTGTGGATCCTCTTATGAACAGAAAGATTTTGTTTGTTGCGGAAAAACTTGTTACATTCATTGCACTGAAGAGACTTTTCTTTGTGTGTCCTTATATGAGCTCTCATACTATAAAGAGTGGTGAAGAAATCCTTCCCGCACTGTTCACAGCGAAACTCCTTCTTCACGCTGTGCTCTTTTGAATGAAGTGTTCTCTCTTTGAAGGTTGCAAAGCTGATGTTGCATATCTTGCAGATGTAGTCTTTCTGTTTTGTGTGTTTTCTCTCATGTGTTACTAAATGACTGTGTTTGCTGAATGTTTCTACACACTCCGTCACTGTCCTTTGCTCTTTAGATGTAGAGGCATTTTCTCCATCAGAAGATGAACCAGCGCTGTCATCTGAAAGAAGAAATAGCAGATGGGCTTATTGAAAATGCAAATTCATTCTCTGCCAGTTGGTGGCACTTTTGGAAAGGCAGAAGCACAGTGGTTTCCCCAGTAATGGTTGTACATGAAGAACAATGTGCTCATAAACACTACTTCATCAGATTCAAACAGCCCATCTCAGAACTTCTCAGACTCAGAGCAACCCATTTACAACATACGCGCCACGCTTTAAACTTCGAAACGTGCAGTGCTCATATTTATTCAATGAAATCACAGCCTTTTGAAGTTTAAAAGTAACATTAACCCACATACGTCCTGTTCCCCAAATTTAAGACCTCTTAAAATTATAATTAAAGAGTTAGTTCACCTAAAAATGAAAAAAATCTTGTCATTAATTACTCACCCTTATGTCGTTCCAAATCGGTAAGACGTTCGTTCATCTTCAGAACATGAATTAATATATTTTTGATTAAATCTGAGAGCTTTCTGAGAGCCCTCCATAGACAGCAATGCAAATTAAATGTTCCCAGGTCCAGAAACGCAGCAAGGACATCGGTAAAGCAGTCCATGTGCCATCAGCGCTTCAACCATACGTTTACAAAGCAGCGAGAATACTTTTTGTGCGCAAAAAAAAAAAACATTGTGTTCTGAAGATGAACGAAGGTCTTACAGGCTTGAAATGACATGAGGGTGAGTGATTAATGACAACCATCTCAAGAAAATGGTATCGTAGCATGTTTAGTGTTTGGGATATGTCCGTGGACATTGAAACGACATGAGGGTGAGTGATTAATGACAGAATTTTCATTTTTGGGTGAACTGACCCTTTAAGACTTCTGTTATACAATTTAAGGTTTTTCAAGACGTTTTTTGGACAAACTAAACTTAAGACTATAAAGACCCGCAGAAACAAAAACCATGAATTCTTTCAGAACTATAACCTCCTAAGCTTTACTCTCATTTCAGTAATCCATCTGTGTCTGGCTTTCGAGAAATCCTTGTTCGGTTAAAATCATGCTGCTCTGCTCCCAGTCCCCTCTGCTCATACTCTGCTTTGAGGTGGAAAAGTCATCATCCTCATCCATATTCTGATCTTCTTCATCCTCATCATTCATATCAATTTTGACCCACACAATCAAATTCAAAACCACACAGCTGTGAAGAAACTCACCCAATCTGCAACACAGATATTTTACATGTGCAGCTAACGGTATGTTGTTCTCAATGTCTCAAATTGGCAGAATTCACAACAAATTCTGCTCCACATGAATTTAGGTCTCTACATACATTACACTTATACAATTTATTAATAATTATTTTAATTCAGCTGATCTGGCCATAAAAGGAAGAAACAAACCTGGAGGAATGAAATCTTCATCATCATCATCCTCCTGCTCTTCCTCATCAGTGTGTTGTTGTTCTTTCTCTGCGGTGGTTTCTTCTCCTCTGCTCTCGATCAGGTTCCTGCAGTCCACCAGTTTGACGGAGCACATCTTCAGCGGCGTCTGCAGCATCTGCTGTTCTCCAGCGTTACAGTCAGAGGTTTGATCAGTGGATTCATGATCCTGAGCGTCAGTATAACAGAGTAAAGTGAGGCTGAGCTCTGAGTCCTGTGTGTCTCTGGATCTCTGATCTCTGACGCTCCAGACTGAATCCTGAGCTTCTGTCCCATCAGTCACACGCACTGAAACCTGCTCCACATCCTGACAAACACAATCAGTCATATATCTAGCAATAGTATGATTCAAAATAAGATGTCACGTCACATAACAATCAGTCCATATGAGCAGCTAAAGATGAAATGAAGATCTGTTCAAACCTCTCTGTTCAGTTTGTCTCTTTCTCTTAGCTTTGTCTCCAGTGAAGCCACCTCTTTCTTCAGCTGACAGATTTCTGTGATGAAATCCTCAATATCCAGCATGGACAGATCAGTTCCTACTGATTTACAGCAGACCACCTCCACCTGCGCTTTCATGCTCAACATCTGTACACAAACACTTCATGATTATCAAGAGATTAATTTACAATGAACAGACACTGATTTAACCTCAGAATGATCGTGTACATATACGAGCTGAATTACCTAAAATTGACTTGTTGTGGAGTAACTAGTTACATCTAACAGAATTGCGTAATTTAATTTACAAAATAAAATATAAGTGCAATCTGTTAGTTATTGAGAGAAAAAAAGTATAATTACAGTTACTTATGAAAATATTAACAATTACAAAGGGGGTTACATCTAAAATTTTTTCACACAAACATGCACACACAGATTTGATTTCTTTCTTTCTTAATTGCAGTGACTGCTCTAAAATACGAGGTACCAGTGTTTCAGTGTCAGGATTCTGGACTGTCTGTGTTGGGTTTTTGCTCCCCATGTGCGCTCTTACCTAGTTTTCCCATGTGTTTGATGGTTCATTGTTTCCAGGTGTTGTTTATTACACAGAATAGGATGCATGCTTATTTGATAACAGTTTTATTTTCTGTTTGGGTTTATGCAAGCTCTTTAAGAGTTTTTTTTTTTTTTTTTTTCCCAAGGCGTTGTTAGATGTCAGTGTTTCCTGTCATAGCTATGAAAAGATTTGATTTTAAAAACATTATCATAGCTATCAAACTATTTCTTGTTATGAGTTTAAACCCGTATTTAACCAGAACGATCAGAATTTAACCAGAATCAGATCGATCTCAATGTAAAAAGAGGTGCTAAAGTCTGATTTTGTGGTTCATTATAACCTTAATTCAAGTGATGAAGGCTTTTGAAAGTCTGCCAATAATCAGTGTTGAACAGTTGTTTACAAAATGTAAACATATGTAAAATTCACATTAAAGAAGATCTGCATATTTATTTATATATTTCTTCATTCAGGAGATTTCTGCTGCCGAGCTGGAAACAAACACTTATGAAATGAAACTGACATATTTCGACCATGACCACTGGATCAGATTCATTTATTATATATATTATTTATTATATATTATTTAATTAATTTATTAATTTGCCGTTTCCATTCCCTTATATAGTTATTTTCACGTTATGCTGTTGGATTTATAATTAGACATTAGAAAATCACAATTATAACATAAAAAAAAAAAAAAATACTTTTTGTCAAAGTTCAGCACTGTTTTGTACTTAAGTATGAAGAGTATGCACAGTTTCTACTTTCTGCGAAATGTGAGTTGAGCTGTCCTCATTTTAATGCATTAACTGTCTGATAGTAATGTCGAAGTGTGAGAGATTTATGTAACTGCTTATTTGATAACATTTTGAGCTCATTTAAAAAAAAATATACATATACATACAAACACACATTCAAATTTATTAAAGAAAATTGTAAAAAAAAATTAGCTCATCTTTTATCTAAAGCGACTTACAGTGCATTCAGGCTACACATTTTTTTTTTTTTTTTACCAGTATGTATAATGCAGTGCATGGATAAAAGTAGCCCGTGTAAACGTAAGAGCCCTTGAGTATATCTGAAAAGACCAAAATGAATTCTGAATGAATAGTAATCATAATAATGATGATGATAAAAAAAGGTGTTTTCTTTTCGTTTAGTATGTGTGCATTGAAGGTTATCAGAATTAAAAGTTAAATCTGTCATTGCAGCATTTTAAATCGCGAATTTTGTTTGAAAGGATGAAATAATAGTAAGCTACAGCAAAAACATGAATAATGTAAACCGAACTAAACACTTACCGTCGGAGTGCTCCGGTCTCCTTTCTTCAGTGGTTTTACTGGTGGAATAAATTAGAAAGTTACAGCGCCTCCTGCAGTACGAGCGATAGAGACGAAGAGAAGAAAAGGTATGAAGATTTATTCAAAACCTAATTTCTCTTATTAAAAATACAAATGTATTCCAGTGGCGTTCTCAAGAAACGGATATATTCGTATCTTTACTAAATTATTAAATGCATCGGTAAACGAATCTTTGTCAGTCACCCGGTAAATGGAATAGAAAACCGTTAATTTTTGAATTATGCGAGTTCGCGGTTTTCTGTGGAAGACAGGAGAAAAGGCGCGCAGAATCAGAGGAGCGCAGTAAAGGAAGATGTGTGTGTGTTAAAAAAAAATATGATTACGATTTCAAATATATATTTTAATATATAGAGCTCTGGTTGAATATTTTTATCTGTAAAGTTATTACAGAGAACATTATTATTTGTATTTGTATTTTCTACGCTCTTTCCGTTGATATAATTCCTGAAGGATCATGTTTATTCAAATAGAAAACAGTGAGTTTTGTACTGCATAATATTTCACAATATTAATGTTTTAGAATTGTTACTATTAAAGAGAGAAATAAAGCAAGTCAGCTACAAATGCATGCCACCCAACAGTAATCAATCTTGCATTTTTAATTACACAATTACAGTGACATTCTTGATTTATTTTATTAAAAAAAAAAAATTACAACCACAAAATAATGTTCCTGTAACACTGCAAGGTTTTTGTTTGTTTGTTTGTTTGTTTTTTACTTTATAAAAAAAAACTTACTACAACTAATTAGGGACGGACTGGGAATGAAACGTGGCACTGGATTTTTTCCCAAATGGAACCACCACAGCTACAAACAGTCACTACTATCTCACAATATTATAGCAATCCTATCGCATTTATGGCAAATAACATCACAAAACCCATGATGTCCCTGCTGACAAAAACAATAGAAACTATCACAGAAATTGTACGATTTCCACTACAAATAACATTACAAATATTACAAACCATCAACTTTTAATCATTAAATAATGGTTTCCTGTAGCGTGTTTTGGGACATATTACATTAGAATTTAGTGTCTTTAACAAAAGCCATGAATAGAAGGTGACCAATTACCAGCAGAGACCAACAGGCGCCATTACAGTTTCCATTAAAACCAATACAATTTTCATTACAACCAGTAAAACCGTTACAAATTATGAATCGAGAAAGCTGAAACAACAGAATTCTTAAATTTGAGTATTCGTATGTGTGTGTGTGTGTGTGTCATGTTAATCAGACCAATCACCTTATAGGCTACTACTTCATTTACTCTGTTTTCTAACTCAATAGCACTCAAATGTAACCCGCTGTAGAATCGCTGCTGTCTCTTTATGAATGAATGGAAATCCATGCCAGACAATGCGGAGTGATAAATAGCAGCGGATTCTCAGACTAGGGGTGTCCTGGGATTTTACTACAGTGCTATAGGCCTTTTAGCTTCTCCCAACCACCTTTATCTTTACATCTTTTGCTTGCCATCATGAGCCCACCCTCCTTTGTGACAGAGTCATTTCTGGACTTCTCCAGAACCTCCAAATGACCAGTCCACCCCTGCTAATTACTGATTAAGGTTGAAGCTATGATGATTCTAGGCTAGCGTGTTTCTTCTTGTGGGTCTGAAAACACCATTTATGAGCGAATCTCTCTCCGCAGATGGAGCATCGATAAGGTTTCTCTCCTGTATGCATTCGTTCATGGGTCTTCAGGGAAGTTGATATAGGGAAAGTCTTCTCACAGTGTGAGCATTTAAAAGGTTTTTCTCCTGTATGAGTCCTCCGGTGTATTTTTACGTCACTTAGCTTATAGAAACTCTTCCCACAATCACTACAGGGATACGGTCTTTCTCCCGTGTGACTTCTCTGATGAACTTTGAAAGCAAATGGACTAGCAAAGCTCTTCCCGCAGTCGGAGCACAGGTACGGTTTCTCTCCAGTGTGAATCCTCTCATGGGTTTTCCGGTGAGTCGAATGATAGAAACGTTTCTCACAGTGTGAACACTGATACGGTTTGTCATCAGAGTGCACTTTTTGATGTGCCTTTAGAGTAGCTGAGCTAATAAAAGTTTTCTCACATTGACTGCATTGATACGGTCTCTCATTGCTGTGCATTAATACATGGTTCCTCAAACTGCTTCCATGTTTGAAGCTCTTCTCACAGTGTGAACACTGATACGGTTTCTCATCAGAGTGCATTTTTTGGTGTATCTTTAGAGAATCTGAGCTTCTAAAAGGTTTTCCACATTCACTGCACTGATACGGTCTCTCATCGCTATGTGTGAGTAGATGTCTCTTCAGATGTGATGCCTGGCTGAAACTCTTCTCACAGTGAGGGCACTTGTACGGTTTGTCACCCGTGTGAATTCTCATATGACTTGAAAGATCTCGTTTGTTGCGGAAAAACTTGTTACATTCATTGCACTGAAGAGACTTTTCTTCGTGTGTCTTTATATGAGCTCTCATATTATAAGGAGTGGTGAAGAAATCCTTCCCGCACTGTTCACAGCGAAACTCCTTCTTCACACTGTGCTCCTTTGCATGATGTTTCCTCTCTTTGTAGGTCGGAAAGCTGATGTTGCATATCTTGCAGCTGTAGTCATTCTGTTCTGTGTGTTTTCTCTCATGTGTTGCTAAATGACTGTGTTTGCTGAATGTTTCTACACACTCCGTCACTGTCCTTTGCTCTTTGGATGTAGACGCATTTTCTCCATCAGAAGATGAACCAGCGCTGTCATCTGAAAGAACAACATTTGCATAAAATATCTAACTTTTTCTATAAATTCTAGAGCTGAATGATCAGTCAAGATAAAACGGAAATCGCAGTTATCAAACTGCAAAATCTAAATCTAAATCAATACAAACTTTGATAATGGTATTTTATAGGAGTGCAGCTCACAATATGCTGTTCTCAGTTCCTCAGATTGCCAGAATTCACAACAAATGCTGTTCAGTCTTTTATAATTGGAGTAGCAAGAGCATAATGAGGGGTGGCAGCTAGGTTTGACACACAAAAACGGTATTTCTGTTAATCGTGAAAAATGAATAATTCCACTTTCCAGTTGAAGTAAAAATTTACTTCAATGTTTGGAACCAAAATATGCATTATTGACAGCAATGCATGAACATGACCAGAAATGTATAGGCTATGTTAATGCAATGCAAGTTGCTTTGGATAAAAGTACACTTATGTAAACATAAGAGATCCCTTGAGCAGGAATCGTCTCCTGATGGGTATATACACTGTTGAAGTCAGTTTGACGCGGAGCAGAAACTGCTCTTAGCTTCATTTCCAAAGCACTAAATATATTTAAGCCAAATTAAGCTAATTGGGGGAGCAAAGAATAAAGTAATATTATTCAATGAACATGACTTGCAATAAACATAGGTATATGGTAAATAGATCATATTTATAATCTTAGTAATGCCTGAAAAGAATTTGCTGCCCCAGACAAGTCTGGTTGTTATTTTTTTACACTCTAAAGATAAACCATGAGTGAGTATGATAACTTTTAACATTGTGTCCATGTGCTAAAATCTGGAAAGGGTGGCATTTTAGCATCCGTCTTTAAAAGCAGCTTTGGCTGTCAGACCCTAAAAACCGAGATGTTCTCCAGTTTTGAAGTACAAATGTTTTATTTGAAGAAGGACAAAAATCTGGCGATTGCTGTCGTATATCATCCACCGAATCCAAAAAAGGATTTTATCAATGAATCTGCACATTTTTTAGGAGTAACTGTTACACAGTTTGACAGACTCTTGATTGTTGGGGATTTTAATATTAATGTTTGTTGTGATACTAATCCCCTAGCAAAGGATTTTACAAGTCTTATTGACTCTTTTGATTTGGTCCAAATGGTTAAAGGTCCTACACATTCTCTGGGCCATACACTTGACCTGGTTTTGGTTTATGGTCTTTCTATATGTGATCTTGAAATCTGTGAGTTAAGTTTCTCTGGTCATAAGCCTGTAATGTTTACTTGCTCTTTATCAGGTCAAATTCCCAAAGTACACAAGGCTGTACTCTGGTCTCGTATCTTTAGTCCTACAGTTACTGAAGATTTATCTGCACATTTTAATGAGGCCTATCAGCTATATTCTCTTGGTCCTTTCTTTAATAATTCAAATGCTGAACAACAACTTACTTGGTTTAATTCTACCTGCTCTGAGATTTTAGATTCTATAGCCCCTTTGCGGAAAAGACAACAAAAATTAAAGACTGAACCATGGCTAAATAACACTACGCGGGCACTGAGACGAGTATGTCGGTGTGCAGAGCAGAAGTGGAAAAAGGACAAGTTACATGTGTCTCTTGAAATCCTACGTACTTCTCTGATCAACTATCAAAAAGCTGTGAAAGCAGATAAATCTAAATATTTTTCAGACAATATATCAAGAAATTGCCATAGACCCAGGATTCTTTTTTCCACTATAAATTCTGTTATAAATCCATCTGTTGATTTTCACTTTGATGAAACTGCTATAGCTTGTGAAAGCTTTCTTAGATTTTTCAAAAGTAAAATAAGTGAAATCAGACAGTTTATTATTCCTGCAGATTATGACCCCTCAGTCCCTCTAGCCTGTAGTTCATCTTTTAGTGAATTTGAACCAATCTCTATAGATTCTCTTCGAGAACTTACTAAGCAATTAATACACACTACGTCTTCTACTGATATTATTCCAACACGCTTATTTATTAAGATTTTGGATGCTGTTGGACCATGTATCCTTTCTATAATAAATACAAGTATCTCTGAAGGGACTGTCCATGAATATTTCAAATGTGCAACAATCAAACCACTCTTAAAAAAAAAAAAATAAATTTGGATGTGACTGTTATCAAATTTTAGGCCCATTTCTAATCTACCTTTTATTTCTAAAATTTTAGAGAAAGTTGTTTTTAAATCAATTGCTTAGTTATTTAGATTCAAATAGTTTTTTGAATCTTTTCAGTCAGGTTTTAGGAAACATCACAGTACCGAGTCTGCCCTCTTAAGAGTATTAAATGATATCTTGCTATCAGTTGATACTGGTAACTCCGTAGTACTTTTGGACTTAAGTGCGGCATTTGACACTGTAGACCACAGTATTCTTATTTCCCATCTTGAACACTGTGTGGGTATTAGTGGTTCTGTCCTGGAATGGTTCAAATCTTAATTGAATAATAGAACTTTCTCAGTTTGTGTGGATGGGTGCTCATCCTCTAAATCAGTGTTGACTTCTGGAGTTCCTCAAGGTTCTATCCTAGCTCCAATTTTATTTTCATTGTATATGCTCCTGTTGGGTTCCATTTTTGATAAGCACAAAGTGTTGTTTCATTGTTATGCTGATGACACGCAAATTTATGTGCCTTTTAAGCAAAATGACAACCAGAGTTTGAGTGCTTTAATTGCTTGCCTGTCTGATATTAAAGCCTGAATGTCTCTTAATTTTTTTAATCTCAATGAAAGTAAGACTGAGGCAATAGTGTTCGGTTCTTTAGCTGTATCTGGCAACATACAGCAAGTGCTGGGTGATCTGGCTGCATATTTCCTCACCCTCAAAACCCGTACGAGTTTCCTTCTTTTGTAAAAGATGATATTTTGAAGAATGCTGGTAATCAGACAGTTGTTGGTCCCCATTGACTTCCATGGTATTTCTTTCCCTACTGTGGAACTCAATAGGGACCAACTACTGGGCGGTTCTTCAAAAAGCTTCAAAATATCTTCTTCTGTGTTCAACGTAGGAAAGTTATACAGGTCTGGAATGACATGAGGGTGAGTTAATGATGACAAAATCTTCATTTTGGGGTGAACTATTCCTTTAAATTCTCGCGATCCACCCATTCGCAGTTCCAACTTTGTGTGTTTACTGAACAAGAAATGAAAACTGAAAAATTTAATATGCAAATTCATTCTCTGCCAGTAGGTGGCACTTTTGGAACGGCGGGACGGTGACAGTTAAAGGCACCATATGTACGTTTTCACTGCTGGAGGTAGCATTTTCAAAACAATAACAGGCGAAGCTTGATGGGAGATGTTGTTTTACTCACGAATCATGTTCACGGATGAGTTAATGAATTATTTTTTTTTTATTATGTATACCCTCACAGTTACTCAAACAGCGAATAAATTATGTAGAGAAAGTGA
This sequence comes from Cyprinus carpio, assembly GCF_018340385.1. NCBI lineage: Eukaryota > Metazoa > Chordata > Actinopteri > Cypriniformes > Cyprinidae > Cyprinus > Cyprinus carpio. Next base: position 31,698,311 of record NC_056597.1, read on the forward strand.
GCAAAGAACATTTACACTGTCAAAGGACATGACTCTCTTCAATCTAGCACTAGTTTAAGCACTCAAAAAAAACTTCAATCAGTGAAGCTGTCTATGCACTGTTGGATGAACGAGTTCAGTCAGCGAGCGTGTGTGCTGAACAAAAAACTCATCTGATGACTCAACAGCTCAACAGACTTGTGTGTGATTGGTTATAATGGGCAACACTGAACGCAAAACGCATAAAAAGAATCTAAATTTAACGCTGCAGTCAACACTTTTCATTTCATTTTCATTTTATTTCGCGACAGCCATTATGGATTTAGTTTAACTCTACAGCAGTGGGGTTTTTTTTTAATTTCTATTGAGCGGAAACTGAGGATAGTGCGGATATTACGTCATTGATTGGAGACAAAGACTAGGGAGGAACCGGAACAAGTCATTATTTAAAATCGGGATTTCTCTGTATTTACAAATCTTTGGGAAGTTTTGGGATAACTTAAGTACACAACTGCATGAAATATATCACAGGGTGCGAGTGGTTATTGGATATTTTATAACTTTTTAATTCAAATTCCGTAACTCAGCTTATCTGGTTATAAAAGGAAGAAACACACCTGAAGGAACAAAGTCACCATCATCATCCTCATTATTCTCATCATCCTCCTGCTCTTCCTCATCAGTGTGTTGTTGTTCTTTCTCTGCGGTGGTTTTCTTCTCCTCTGCTCTCGATCAGGTTCCTGCAGTCCACCAGTTTGACGGAGCACATCTTCAGCGGCGTCTGCAGCATCTGCTGTTCTCCAGTGTTACAGTCAGAGGTTTGATCAGTGGATTCATGATCCTGAGCGTCAGTATATAACAGAGTAAAGTGAGGCTGAGCTCTGAGTCCTGTGTGTCTCTGGATCTCTGATCTCTGACGCTCCAGACTGAATCCTGAGCTTCTGTCCCATCAGTCACCACGCACTGAAACCCTGCTCGACATCCTGACAAACACAATCAGTCATATATCTAGCAATAGTATGATTCAAAATAAGATGTTACGTCACATAACAATCAGTCCATATGAGCAGATAAAGATGAAATGAAGATCTGTTCAAACCTCTCTGTTCAGTTTGTCTCCTCTTTCTCTCAGCTTTGTCTCCAGTGAAGCCACCTCTTTCTTCAGCTGACAGATTTCTGTGATGAAATCCTCAAATATCCAGCATGGACAGATCAGTTCCTACTGATTTACAGCAGACCACCTCCACCTGCGCTTTCATGCTCAACATCTGAACACAAACACTTCATGATTATTAAGAGATGCATTTATAATGGTTTGTTACAACACTGAGCCATCAAAGAGCAGGAATATTGTCAAATATGTGATATTACATGCTTCAGATATTGTCTGAAGTGTCTAGTTTTGAAAATTGTGTTAATATAAAATGTATTGTTTACTAAAAATATAATAGTTAAAACCTGGTTACTGTAGCACAAAGATGGGACGTGTCATGGTTACTATAGTAACCATGGAATTCTTTCATAAGACGAGCGAGTGGGAAAAAAAGCTTCATGCAAGCTCATTAAAACAATAGAGACAGAAAAAAACAACAACAAACACATACACAGCTAAAACACATGAGAACTGTAAACAGATTAAACACTTACCGTCTTAGTGAGCGCGACAGTCTTCTTCTTCTGGTGTTTTATTGCGGTTTGTTTTGTTAAGCCAGCGGAAAATGGTGCATTACTACTTATCTGGAGTGAGGAGTGCTTAAAGGGAGCGACGTCATACACGCAGAGGGCAGCGCGTCACGTCATTTAAAGGGGAAGTGAGTCACAATGAGCAAATTTTCAAAACTGAGTTGTTTTTATTTTTACATTCTCCATTAAAAGACCTTCAAAATGATGTATAACTTGTTGGAATCGGACGAAAAATGACTGAGCTACACCTGTTTGAAATCGATGGAGTCACCAAAGCAAATATAGAGAAAAACTGATATAAAAGTTTTCTGAAGGTTCCGAAGCAAAATCACCGATCAACATTACATCTTTCTCCCACTTAATCAATACTAGATTAATATTAGCTATTCTGTTTTATCTTATCTTTATTGTTATAAATCATAAGAATAAATATAATAAAAAAAGGGTATAGTACTTTTTTTTATTTTACATCTAAACCTAAGCATTCAAGTAAGAAAAACAAATAGTAAAATGTAAATTTACTTAAGTGTGTTCATTACAAATAAATTGATTATTAAAGCTACAAAAGCAGTTCAATCAGGGGCAGCGAGTGATTCCCTCTTTTATTGTGTGATTAACATTAATGCGACAGTCTTAACATAGTATAATCTTATCTAATGCACTGCGTTCAAGTCCTCCTCGGACGTTCGTACTTACGAGTTGACAAGTCATAATTACGACGTCGGGTGCATTCAACTAACTTTTTGGTGCCACTGGTGTTGTCAGACCAGAATCACAGAATAATAGTAATAATTTTTTTTTTTTAAAGCAGTTCGCGAAATGCGACATGCCACATGGCAAATCAAACGATTTTTCACCTATAGGTTCAAAAATGATAGGATAACAAGAACGTTACCAATTTAAGTTTATACAACAACTAAAATATTGATTTCAACACAAATTTACCATCAACAACAGACATCCATCGATTCCGCCATGTTTCTCATTGACACGCCCTCAACTCTTAAAGAAAATTCAGAGTTTCCCACTCGTAATTACGACGTTGTGGTGCCGTTCATGTGCGTTTAACTCGTAAATACGATGTATCCGACATGACTTGAACACACCATAATATAATGTTACACATCTGGTGTTTTTCCTCAACAGTTTCCCAGTTGTTCACTTAAGATATAACAGATTATAATTGCGTGAATACTTAAATATATTTACCCTACTGTAAACCTGTGTATGGCCTGTGTGTACAGGGATAGTGCCGTCAGTCTCGTCTTTATGCGTGCGCTTCGGAAGAGAGTCAGTGCGAGGAAGCGAATGGAGAAAAGGTACTCCTCCCAGAAAATTTACAAATAAAGATACTTTTAGATGTTTTGATTTCTATTTGGAGCAATGGGATCGCTAGACAAGGACTTAATGAACTAGTTTTTTTTTTTCACTATAGTTGAGCATGTTCTTGTGCATGGACTGATCATAAGGAAAGCTGCCTGCAGGGTTTTACACTACTTATACATCACAATTACAGTAATTCAGAAGTCTTACACATGAGAGCAGAAACTTTCACTGTTCTTTGTATGCTGTAATAATACTGTCATTGACACACAGCCTGTTTCCCAAAAGGATAACTTTTGTAACAGATGTTGTAGCCGAGTCTCACTAGTCTTACAGGCAGTATTAGTGCAGAATTGAGAGTCGACTGTCTCGGGGGACAAAGTTTGCTGAAACAGTCATTTTTTTGACTAAAACAATTTTGAGGAGCTGGAAGTGTTTCCACAAATAGTTTTGAGATTGTGTTTAGTTGTGACAGTGTGTTTAGAAGTGAGAAAAACTGTTAAAAATAAAGGTCACTATTGTTTCTCAACAAATATTACAAATGTGAAGTGTGTGTGTGTATTGTGACAGCTGGTTGTGTTTCATCTTGAGGACAAAGTTTGAGTCTTACACAAAAAAGAAACGTGTGTTTGTGACTATAAATCTATTTGGGGATTTTGAGCTGGAAGTTTGTGTCAAGTTTGCACAAGTTGGCCCCCATGTAAAAAAAAAAAACTTGTGTATAGAATGAGTGTTTTGAGAAATGTGTGTGTGTGTGTGTGTGTGAAAAACTGTTAAAAATAAAGGTCCACTTTTCATTGGATTTCCACAACAAATTCATTACAAATGTGTGTGTGTGTGTGTGTGTGTGTGTGTGTGTGTGTGTGTGTGTGTTTTCACGTGATCACCACTAGATGGCAATATTGACAGCCAGACAAACCAACACATACATCTGAACATCAAATTAAAAAACCCAGCTGGATCAAATTAAAAAGATTTAAACACGTAAATAATAGCATCTAAACATTGGACAGTAGCAGCAGCTGAGTCCGTTCCAGAACTTATTGACCCAGTTATTTCAAGCAAGCATCTCAATAATTCACCGTTGACTGATGCATGAGAAATGAGCTGCAGTAGTTGTCTCACAACGTTTCCGCTGGGTCAGAGTAATAACATTAAAGTCTGTTCACTTCCTGCCCAAAGGTCTTGTCAGCATCATCTTTATCTCTGTCTCTCGTCTCTGTTCTTTGCTCCCCTCAATCACACGCCCCGTCTCTCAGATATGATATTGGCAGTGCTTTCTGCTGATATGTGCATTCAGTTGTTCACTCACACCCTGAAAATATTAAAGGTCTTGTCTTGCATTGATTATGTGTTTTTTCCCTCACTCAAAAGAAGCACATATGCATGCAGTCTGTCAAAACCACTGGAAAGGACACATCTGCTCATCTGAAATCCCGCCCCCTCACTTCACCAAGAGAGACAGAGACAGGGAGGCCCAGACGGTTCACTTTTATTCTCTCTGAGCCTTTTAGCCTTTATGTGACAAAGCTTTTTGTAACGTAAATATTTACTGCATTAGTCAATTAAGAAACTGTTATTCTGCTCACACACACGTTTAACTCTAAATAAGGACATGTCACTCTTAACAGTTTTATTGATATATAAATCTAATTATACTGACCCAAATCCTGCTCCTAAAAATGTTTTGCAATTCAAGGAAATTATGTGAGGACATTTATCTAGAGCACACATACCATATGAATGATTAAAAAATCTCTTCTGCTCACCAAGACTGCATTTATTTGATAAAATTCATAATTCAGTAAAAAATTTTAAATATCATTATAATGTAAAATAACTGTTTTCTGTGTGAATCTCTGTTAAACTGTAATTTATTTCTGTGATGTGCAGCTGTATTTTCAGCATCATTACTCCAGTCTTCAGTGTCACATGATCTTCAGAAATCATTCTGATATGCTGATTAGCTGCTCAAGAAACATTTCTGATTATTATCAATGTTCAAAAAAACAGTGCTTTTGTGGAAATAGAGATGCATTTAATTTTCCAGGTTTCTTTGATGAATATAAAGTTTAAAAAAAAAACAGCATTTTTTTGTGAAATAGAAATCTTTTGTAACATTATAAATTTCTGTACTGTTATTTTTGATCAATTTAATGTGTCTTTTCTTAATAAACATGTTAATTTCATTCTAAAAAAATCTTACTGACCCCAAACTTTTGCCAGTAGTAAGTAGCCAGAGACTTCAGTTTCCACCTGGAACAAACTGATAATCACAAAAAAAAAATGCTTTAACAACTGTCCCATCTGTTTAATGTGTTGTTTTATTTAGGATCTCAAACGGAACACACTGCGGGAATGTTACAGTGACTGTATGAAGCTCATGAATATTTAATGAGGCAAAACGGTTCTGTTTATAATTGTTGTTTGTTGCTAAGTAACTCTTTGTAACATTCTAGCCAAATGTGTGCCACTGTAAGGCACTGATGCTGCAGTTCTCTCTAGCAATGTTGGTGCCGTGTCATATAATGAATCAAATGTGCGTTACCATGGTTACTGTTTCCGCTCAAACGGAGGAAGTGAAGGTGGCACTTTGATGTGTAAGAGAGTCATTCATGCACTTTTAAAGAACCCACAACAACAGGAACAAACTGTTGTGTAAACCGACAGCATATAAACTGAAGTGGAAAGTTTATACGTACAAAACCACAGCAGCTTCAATAGTCAAAAAACCCTGTGTGGAAAAAGCCCAAGTCACATGGTATTATGTATGTATTTTTGTCTGTGTGTGTGTTTCTGTGAAGAGTACCGATCCCTAGAGGACTATACATCCAGATGAGCTGATGAAAATGTATTCTAAGAATGTTGCGCTTGTATCATTTTGCAAACGTTACATTTGAATGTTCTCTGGACATTCTAAAAAAAAAAACAGGTCGTAACGTTTCAAAAAAAGGTATATGTCTAGCTAAAAAGTTTCAGAAAAAAAAAACATTCAATGTATGATGTATAAATGCTGTTTTGAGAGCATTTTTAAAACTAAATAACTTCAAACATTTTGTTACCATTACGAGAGAAACATTTGTTCATAACTTTGAAAAGTGTCACAAATGCAGAGATGCTGAAGACACTCGTGAGAGAAACAGAAGTGAAACACAGACGACAGACGCTGATCTATTGAACAGCTGCATGTTTCAGGTTCCCATCAGAATGGCACAAGCACATTTAGTTCACCTATAATAGAAGAGTCTGAGTGAACGGAAATTTCACTTTAATACCACCATTACCTGCAATTAGGTTGGATGTTGTTCTTTTGTGTTTTCTGCCTAAAAAGGCTTTGTAGTGGAGGTGAAGAATGTTTTGTTGAGGTTTTTAGACTTTGACTCAATATGGAAGAATCCCTTTATAAATATGACATGATTTTTTTGTTATTTGTGCAAGCGGAGAGCAGCCAGACAGAGAACTTGCTCTGTTTGTGGTGTTGATCAATTCTGTCGAACAGATTATGTGATGTGTGATGCTAGTTTCTTCTAAAGTATGTCAGAAGTACGTTGGCTGTTTACACTGATGTCATGAAGAACTTTAAACCGTTTTTTTCTTGGTTATGCAAACACTGAGGGAATGTTCCCGTTTATCATTTTGCAAACATAATTGGAGTGTTACTTTTAAATGTTCTCTGAACAAATAGTAACAAAAAAAAATGTAACATCCAACTAATACGTTTCAGAAAAAAGCTGTACATGTAATGTTTCAATAACGTATGTGTGCTAACATGTTTAGAACGTTAGTATAGAACTGAGAAATCTGAATTAACATTCTAAGAATGTTACTGAAAGAACGTTTGTTCCCAACTTTCAGAGGAAGTGGCCAGAACGTTAGCCAAAGTTTTGAGAACGTTCCCTGTCAGCTGGGAATGGCCTCGCTAATATAGTGAAATATCCCGATGAGTGGCTTGTGAAGACATTTGATGTGTCGTAGCTTGGTCATAAATGGTCCAGATTGTGTTTGTCTGTAACTCTAATGATGGGTTGGTTTGTTCTTATCCGAGTAGAAGAGACTGAAACACAAAGGACGAGAAGGAAGAGTCAACTCGAAACTTACAGGATTACAGGTTTCTTCTTTCATATTCACAAACTAAAGCATAGAAGACAGGAATCTCACAGCTGAAGCAGACACTTCTACTTTTTGGTGAGTAGATGCTTCGCAGTCTTTTTGTGTGTGTGATGAGCTGTTTTCATGGGCTGCACGCAAAAGCAAATCCAGGACGACTAGTATAGTCCGATTCTCTAAGAAGTGACTCTTATGAGCACTGTTTGAGGGGACAGACATTTGTAGTGGTGTCTGAATGGACATTATTGAGTGCCCTCATTCAATCCCATAATGCACTGCAGTGTACAACCGATGCAGACTGCTTCTCAAATGGATTTTCATAATAAACTTGGCAGAGCTCAGTGCTGTTTTGTGTTCTGTCAATGTCTTTTGTGAACTGGAATGTGTGCAAAGGACTGTGGGGGAAGCGAAGGATAGAGTTAATTAGTGGAGCACACTTAGCGCCGTTGGTTGTAATTAATACTTATAGCTCTGTATTATAAATGGATGAACATCATTATAACCAGTGTCAGTTCAATCAAAATGTTTACTGTGGTGAATAAACAGGGTGAGAAAAGGATATTATGAAATATGTTCTTTATTAGTTTATTAATTTTCAGCCCTTCGTTTTAAATATTGTGGCATTTTTCTAAGTTTTGTTTGCAATTTTCCCTCAAGACCTGTTTATTTCGGAACCTGATCATAACCATCCAAAATCCATGTAAAAAATGATTTAACATTTTTTAGCATGTAATTTAACAAAGCATTTCAATAGGACTTGTTTGTCGTCCATTTATCATCATGGTTAACATGTAAAAATTTCTGATAGAAAGGTTGATATCACTTCTGGTTTATTTTCCATATTGATATATTCATTATATTTTGTTTTTGTGCACAGAGATGGTGCATTTCTGTCTGGCTAATGAATGAGAGTCACAGACGTCATCAGGTTTCTGGAGAATGTTGAATGCCTGTTTCTTCTTTTTACTTCTCAATATAATTCAGAAAGTATTCTGTTTTTTTTGTTTGTTTTTTTTTGTAGTTGTTCATGAAAACAGAAGGTGCTAAACCCTCATTTCATTTCAAATGCACTGTTTTTTGTTAGACAAATCTTACAATGTATTGCCAACGCATTTATAATGTTTACAATGAATCTTAAAAAGATGAGGACAAATTATGAAATGATAAAATAAAAAGAAAGTGAGACAAACATGTCTCTTTGCAATATTTTGTAAGATTTGAAACGCTAAACCAATAAATGTAGTGTTGGAGATGAAGTGTGTTTGTTAGTGGATGATGTTTATAGTGAATGTGATTCTGTAGCCAGGAGAATGGACTTCATTAAATAAGAATCAACACAACATCAGCTTCCGGCTTTACATACCATTTCATGTGTGTGTTTAGTCTGTTTCTCTTCCTCTCTCTCACACACAAGCACTCAAGTGAGTGATTCAATAATTATTTAAATTAAGTTCAAATTGTACGTCTTTGTTCCTGACCTTTCCCATGACCCTGTGTGTGTGTGTGTGTAAGAGAGAGAGAGAGAGAGAGAGAGAGAGTGTGTGTGTGTGTGTGTGTGTGTGCAGTTTCATCAATGTGATTGTAATCCACCAGCAGTCCATTTATAGAGACTGAGTGTGAATATTCAGCTGTAACTGTGCTCATATTCTCGGTTTGATCCGTCAGTCAGATTAGACCTGTACATATGACCGCAATACGTTTTTATATTATATAAATAGAACAGTACGTATATTTCCGAGTGATTGTATTGGCACAATTGCTGTTGTGCAACTCAGGATGTGACGTCATCAGCGTGAGCGTCAACACCGGCCCCCATTGTGAGTGAAATGAGTGTCCAAAAGCCCCTTTTGCTCTGATATGAGTCTGTCAGACTCCCCAGGGGTGAATTTTTTTTTTTAAACTACAAATTCAGTAAGAGAAAAATAGAGTGGAATTAGGATACAACAACTGAAAATAACTGCTAGATGCTTTTCAAGTTAGTTGATCTTGTCTTAAGCGAGTTTATATATTTAACAGAAAAAAAAAAAAAAACGTATTCTTATAACGGTTAATTTGTTATTTTGAAAATTGGAGGGAAACGTTCCAAAGAAAGAGCGACAGCGTGTGTGATACATGAGCGCTGGCACTGAGTGACAACAGCTGCTCTCTCTCTCTCTCTCTCTCTCTCTCTCTCTCTCTCTCTCTCTCTCTCTCTCTCTCTCTGTCTCTCTCTCTCTCTCTCTCTCCGGGGGGAGTGTCAGCCACGAATAGCTGCTGACTTCTCGCCCAGTAGCAGCACATATCTGAAGAGTAGGCTATAGGCAGAATAACGGACGAGCCCAGTAGAAGAAAGAGGAGTAAATAGTGGAACCTCTCTGACCGTGTGGATTAAGACAAACAGAGCAGAACCAAGAGTGAAAGACGAGAAGGTCCCAAGGAGGAATCATCTGCTTCTTATCAGACAGAGAAGGAGATTTATAAAGTGAAAGTCAGTGACGGGAATCCCTGAGGTCTTTACTGGAAAACAGATTTCCTTTGGGAATTTCATATCATAGAGCAAAGCATAAACAGTCTGACAGTTACGGTGATTCTAACATGGAGCTGAAGTGGGCACTTCTTCTGTTGGGTGAGTAGGTGTTTGTGTGTGTGGAATATCTTTAAGTTGAAGCTGGACTGGTCATTTCAGCAGATTTGTGTGTATAACGGTGTGTGTGTGTGTTAAACAAGGACTCTATTCTTCACATGTTCTTCACATCATTGAATCATAAAGAGTCTCTTTATTTAGACAAAACACAGACACCAGAGCACAGTAAGATAAGACTGAAAAGAAACTAACGTTACTGTGGGATTTCATTGAAGTAGTTCGTTTAGATATGTAGCAAAAAAACTACAGTTCTCATTTTGAAGTAATAGGCTGAAGACACCTGCACTCTTAAAAACAAAAAGGTTTTTTTTTATCATTCAAAATGATGGTTCCATGAAGAACTCTTTTAAACATCAATGGAACCTTTCCATTCCACAAAATGTTCTTTTTAGCAGAAAAAGGTTCTTTAGGTTATTAAAATTCTCTCCACACTATGGAAAAAAACGCTTCTTTTAAAATTATTATGATAATTTGTGGATTTAATAATTCCATGAATTAAATTTACATTCAAACACAGGCTGATTGAGTGAAATCTCAATTTATAATTTCAAGAATAACATAATTTTGTGGGGCATTTATACCTATTATTAGGATAGGACAGGATAGGATATATTGACAGGAATGAAGGGGGGGGGGGGGGATTGGGGGGGGGGGGGCAGGATCAGGAAAGGACCATGAGCCAGGACTCATACTTAGGTTTCCCAAAGCGCAACTGCACTATATGTCAGTGTGCTGTCCACGAGGCTATTGGCTCCGAACATTTACCTCTTAGATGTATCTCTTTTTCCATAATTCATTGAATTGACTGTCACAATATTTCTTTAGACTACAATATTTTACACTCCTAAAAATAAAGTTTTTCCTCCTGTGCCAAAGGAGAACCATTTCCCCAAATAACATTTCAGTGAACAGTTCTTCGAAGAACATTTTAGTGATCTGAACTCAAAGAACCTTTTTTTTGCAATTGAAAAGTTCCAGTGAAAACACTCTCTGACGCAGTTTAAAATCTTACGTAGGCACCATGACTTTCACTCGACACTTGGTGTTCATTCTGCACCATCTTTGTGGGTTAAGGTTTGCATACATTATATGTAGCCAGAAGTCCCAACAAGGACTGCAGAAGCTAAAATTCGTTCCAAAGCAGTGACATCTTAATAAACGTAATAAATAATGTCTTAGTGAAAATATAAGAATGCTTAAAGTCTTGTGGGAGGGTTGATATTAGTGGAATGGAGTGCAGAATTGTGTCTAGAAGCCAGCTAAATATGTTAACCATGATGGTGGCAAATCTTACTGTGAATCTTGTGGCAGTGTAACCACAGATGGTTGAGATGAACTCCTGCTCTAGTGCAAACCTCTACCGCACACATGCACGGTTGCCTGACACATGACGCTAAAGTAATTACTCATGCCACTTTACTTTTTAACTTCAGGTTTTGCTCATACAGATGCGTGAAACTGAGACATCTGAAGGGCCATGTGATTTGTTTTATTAGTTCAGCTCTAGTGAAAAACTCCACACTTACACAAATTAAATCAAAGGTTACTGCTGCGTATTTTACCACCAACAGTCAAACTGAAACCCACATATATATTAAAGGGATGACGCAAAACCACTCACTGACCTTATACTTTATCTAGGGGTTTGGCTACACTCACAGTTTATCAAGTTTAGATATTCGATTTGACACTGACATGTAAGTTTGAAACAAATATTGCAACATTAACCAAAAAGGAGTTGCTTGACTTGAGTGCGAGTGCTGGGTGAAGAATCATGCATCTCATCTGTAGATCTGTGTTAAACTAAAAGACAACGGGCGAGAAAAGGAAGGTCTGAAAATGGTGCAATGTGCTATCTCGTTCTGCAGATGAACAGATTATTCTGAGAGTTGTGAGTAATGTTAGTTTAGTTCCTAGAATCGTTCAACACATCAGCCGCAGCAGCTCGTACAAGACATCTTCAGCACATCTGTGGTTTCCTAAACACATACAACATTGTTTCGGGTTATTTGTATATGTGTGAAAGTGTATATTTTACATTACACTTTTACATTTAGCAGAAGATTTTATCCAAAGCGACTTACAGTGCATTAAGGCTACACATTTTGTTTTTTCAGTATGTGTGTTCCCTGGGAATTGAACCAAAACATAACCCTCTTCAAATCAAATCCCCTACCACTGAGCCACGGGAAAACTGCAGCATGCAGACGGCAATAAAGAGCTCTAACAATATATGTGCAGACGTTACTTAAGGATCTAAAAACTGTAGCCCTCGTTTCATCATTTACAATACAGATATTCAGACTTTATAGAAGTTTGTTAGAATACTTTTTGAATACTTACCTCTTATTAACCACAAAACGAGGCAGATACAAAATTCTTGACAATCACGCAAACGCAAACAGTCCACACATGCCCTCTTGAGATGTGTCAAGAGTTAAGCGCAACAAGGCGAAGAATGCATCTTAATCACTTCTATCCTGTGGCGTTTAAATCTACAGCGCCATGGAAAGGACATAATTCTGCTTGACATGATTGGAACTTCATTAAAGATATTAATTTGGAGTTTTTCACATGGATGGATGGATGGATTTATGGATAGATTTATAAATGTATACACAAAGACATAATTATACAGGTCTTGTTTTTTATTTTTCTTCATCAGGTCTGTTCCTGCAGTCTAGTGAATCTCTCAATTGTGGACTTGGATACAAATCAATAAACAAGATCTGTGTTGGTAATGACCACCTTATGTGTTTTAATACAATATGTTACTGTCATAACACAAATTTAATAGTCTGTATGTCACTCAAATGAGGACATTTGTGTAACTGTAGTTATTTTTGTAATGAAGTTTCCTTCCTGAACAACTTCACATCAAAAGAAGAATTTCTGCCATCAACACCCAAAATCAAAGAAATAACTCTACCAATAAAACACAACATCAAAGACACAACTCCACACCAAAAATAGGAAATCTCACATAAACACCCAACATCACAGCAATAACGGGACAGTGTTCGGGTATGAGCGAGGATTGTGGGATATAAGAGTCCACTACTGTTTTAAATAAATGTTTCTTTAACTTTATGGAGCATTTATAGTGTCAGCTAGTTAAAATGATGTTTAACCCAGAGCTAAATAGACCTAGAATAGATGTTTATTAGATAACAGATAAAAACTGTAACTTCTGTAAACTTTTGTGGCTTTTTACCCAAAGCCCTGGTGACTTTCTGACCCTGATTATGACCATCCAAGATCCATGTGATGCATTTAGTGTTTTTAAGCATATAATTTAACAGGCCTGAAACACTGAAATATGTGAGGAGGTTCACAGGAAATTTCACCAGTTATTGGCACCAACTCAGTACAATATTAATGATGGGCTCTGTTTGGGATGAAATAACAGCTTATACGCCTGTGAAACTGTAGTTTGCGACTTCTCCACATGATTTTACTGAGACTTTGCATGCAGGAACCGTTAATTTGTTATCTAGCGAATGAATGCATTAAATTTGCCTTTGCAAAACATGTAAAAACATCTGATAGAAAGGATGTTCATTTGACACAGCGGAAATAGATCAAGATGATTGGAATTCTGACATGTTGCGTCTCATGCAGTGAGCTCTGATGTTTAACAAATGTTTTAGAATATCATGGGTTTCTTATACAAAAAGAAACTTTGCAAACAGTACGAGCTGCTATTTATAAAACTAGTAGCAGTGGATTAGGAAGTCCTGGTTTCTTCCAGAAGCACAGAGACAGCTGTTGACATAACTTCATTTAGTCTGGCTGATGCAAACATTAACAAAGTTCACTTAGATGTTTCCACATGAAGCTGATTAATGTGTTTTCCAGCTTAAGACAGCTGTCATTGTCTCTCTAAGCGCTATCATTTAACTACTTTATGTGTGAACTTGTGCTTACGTCTAAATGAAACACTCGTCTCTGTGTGTGTGTGTGTCGGCTGCAGATGTGAATGAGTGTGTGTCCTCAGTGTGTGGAGCTCACAGCAGCTGCTTTAACACACTTGGCAGCTTCCGCTGCATCTGTTCTCCAGGGTTTCACACACATGAGAACAGCACCTGTACAGGTGAGCATGTCCTGCTGCTGCTAATGATGAATAATGATACTGACGCCAGTGTGTTTGAGTGCTGATCACAATCACCGTAGCATGCAGTGTGTGTGTGTCTGCTGTCACGTCCAACTATAACAGCTCATTAAATTACAGTTTAATCAATTATTATATATATGTTCGGTAAAATCAGTGAAATATTATTACAATTAAAAAGTAACTATTTTCTATATAAATAAAGCACAAAATGTAGTTATTTGTTATTACTCCAGTCTTCAGTGTCACATGATCTTCAGAAATCATTCTAATATGATGATTTGCTGCTCAAGAAACATTTCTGATTATTATCAATGTTGAAAACAGTTGTGCTGCACGATATTCTTGTGGAAACCGTGATACATTTTATTTTTCAGGATTCACAGATGAATAGAAAGTTCAAAAGAACAGCATTTATTTGAAATATAAATATTTTTAACATTACAAATGTCTTTTATGTACAAATGTCAATGTATATATATATATACACTGAAAAAAAATTATAAACACAACACCTTTGTTTTTGCCCCCATTTTTCATGAGCTGAACTCAAAGATCTAAGACTTTTTCTATGTACACAAAAAGCCTATTTCTCTCAAATATTGTTCACAAATCTGTCTAAATCTGTGTTAGGGAGCACTTCTCCTTTGCTGAGATAATCCATCCACCTCACAGGTGTGGCATATCAAGATGCTGATTAGACAGCATGATTATTACACAGGTGTGCCTTAGGCTGGCCACAATAAAAGGCCACTCTGAAATGTGCAGTTTTATCACACAGCACAATGCAACAGATGTCACAAGTTTTGAGGGAGCATGCAGTTGGCATGCTGACTGCAGGAATGTCCACCAGAGCTGTTGCCCGTGAATTGAATGTTCATTTCTCTACCATAAGCCATCTCCAAAGACGTTTCAGAGAATTTGGCAGTACATCCAACTGGCCTCACAACCACAGACCACGTGTAACCACACCAGCCCAGGACCTCCACATCCAGCATCTTCACCTCCAAGATCATCTGAGACCAGCCACCTGGACAGCTGCTGCAACAATCGGTTTGCATTACCAAAGAAATTGTCTCAGGGAAGCTCATCTGCATGCTCGTCGTCCTCATCGGGGTTTTGACCTGACTGCAGTTCATCATCGTAACCGACTTGAGTGGGCAAATGCTCACATTCGATGGCGTCTGGCACTTTGGAGAGGTGTTCTCTTCACGGCTGAATCCCGGTTTTCACTGTACAGTTTGTGATGGCAGACAGCATGTATGGGGTCGTGTGGGTGAGTGGTTTGCTGATGTCAGCATTGTGGATTGAGTGGCCCATGGTGGCGGTGGGTTTATGGTATGGGCAGGCATATGTTATGGACAACAAACATTTTATTGATGGCATTTTCATGCACAGAGATACCGTGATGAGATCCTGAGGCCCATTGTTGTGCCATTCATCCACAACCATCACCTCATGTTGCAGCATGATAATGCATGGCCATTGCACAGCAGCTTCACACAGCCATTGAAGAGGAGTGGACCAACACTCCACAGGCCACAATCAACAACCTGAGCAACTCTATGTGAAGGAGATGTGTTGCACTGCGTTAGGCAAATGGTGGTCACACCAGATACTGACTGGTTTTTGGACCCCCCAGTACAGTAAAACTGCACATTTTAGAGTGGTCTTTTATTGTGACCAGCCTAAGGCACACCTGTGTAATAATCATGCTGTCTAATCAGCATCTTGATATGCCACACCTGTGAGGTGGATGGATTATCTCAGCAAAGGAGAAGTGTTCACTAACACAGATTTAGACAGATTTGTGAACAATATTTGAGAGAAATAGGCCTTTTGTGTACATAGAAAAAGTCTTAGATCTTTGAGTTCAGCTCATGAAAAATGGGGGCAAAAACAAAAATGTTGCATTTATAATTTTGTTCAGTGTATGTCTTTGTATCTAAATGCTAATATTATTAAATAAAACAATATCGTAATAGGAATCCATATTCATACGTCTTCTCTCTCTCTCAGACATCAATGAGTGTTTAGAGCAAGATGATTGCGGCACAAACGCAAACTGCTCCAATCATCAGGGCGGCTACAGCTGCAAATGTCACCAGGGTTACAGTAACTATGGAAACAACCAGTCAAAATGCATCGGTGAGCGTTCAGTTTGCATGTGTGTATCTGTGTTCACGGTGTAGCTGCTAATGTGCGAAACAATGAACTGTTTTGATTGCTGTGTGCAGAGATGAGCTGCGACCACTTTGATTCTGACGCGGAGGACGCACCTCTAAAGGTAGAATGACTCCTTGTGATTATTTTAATACAACTTGGTGAATAATCAGTCTTCAGACTTTGGTTTCTGTGTCTTCTAGTTGAAGAATTTACTGGCGCTGTTGAGGAGCAACTGTGAGTCTCTGCGTGGCCCAAACGGCGGCCGTCAGACGGGAGAGCAGTTACTGGAGGTGAAACAAACAGCCTTCTTCCTCCTTTTGCTTTCTTCTGCATTTCTGTGTGTTGACAGAGCAGTTTGACCGGGAATACTCCTCTAATTCTTACTGCGTATGACAGAATGTGTTCACTTCCTTTGACGAGCTGCTGTCGGAAGGAAACATCGCTGACGGGAAGATGCTGAATCAGTTTCTGGACGTGGTGGAGAACAGCATGCGTCTGATTGGACCTCAGCTGAAAGAGCCTGTGACCAGGATGGAGACGCACAACACCTGTGAGAAACAACACACATTACAGTTCAGACACAGGCACACTCTGTTACTCAATGGAAATACTGAAAATAAGGCATATTTATTACATTTTCCTGATGTGAATCACAGTTGCTGAGCTTGCAGTCATGCGGGGTAAGACTCCGCCCAGTGGGCGTGTCACTCTGAGCACAGACTCCGCCCTCTTCAGCACCAGCTGGGAAACAGTTGTAGGGAAATCATATCCAGGTACAAATAAACACGTGCACATATATGTACTGATGAAACCATCAGCTCTTTCATGAGGAGATGTAAATGTTCTCTTGTTCACAGGTTTTGCGTTTGTGGCTCTGGTCAGTTATAAAGATCTGAACTCATCCAGAGATCTGCTTCACAAGATGAGCAGAGAGAGATCAGATGATGAAGAGAGACGCGTCACTTATCAACTCAACTCTAAAGTGGTGACGGCCGTCGTCAGTAATGCAGAAACCAAGCAGCAGTCAGAGCCGGTGACGCTCGTCTTTACACACGAGGAGGTGAAGATACTGACAGATCAGCTCATGACCAGCACAAGATCTCACTGGAGACACACACATTTCACTTGAAGAAAATCAAACATTCATGTATTTTTTTCAGTTTTCTGAACTGTCAATCATTCTTTTTCAGGAGAGGGCGGAGTCTGAGGGCATGGCTTACTCCTGTGTGTACTGGGATGGGGCTAAGGGGGCGTGGTCTGGGCGGGGCTGTGAGAAGGCGGAGTCTAACAGCACTCATACAGTGTGCTCCTGCTCTCATCTCAGTAGTTTCGCTGTGCTCATGGCTCTCTATCCTGTCCAGGTACATCTGTGAGCCAGAAAACGGGGATTTAACATATTTAATTCAGATTCTAGATAATGTTGATGATTTTCCCTCTTCCTCTCCTCCAGGACTCGTTTGATTTGGTGTTGATCACACGTGTGGGTTTAGTTCTGTCTCTGGTCTGTTTGTTTCTCTGTATCCTGACGTTCAAGTTCTGCCGCTCCATCCAAGGAACCCGGACCAGCATTCATCTTCATCTGAGCATCTGTCTCTTCATCGCAGACCTCGTCTTCCTCTGCGGGATCTCCAGCACTCAGAATAAGGTGTGTGTCTTATATCTTCTGTATATGGGGCCCTTAAAGTCAAAAAGGTAGAGAATCGCAAGCAGTGTTTACTGTTTTTTTTATGATGGCTTGACAAAGCCAAGATACTGATCTACTATTTAAGCTTCTATTTCTGAGACCAAATTTGGACTGTGTCTCCTCCTAGAGTTTTTAAGCTACAACCACCGAACTCAGGTCAGTCCTTCAGACTAGTCCAACCTGGGTCGCTGTATTTTTTTTTTTTTTACTAATCTAACTTAGGTTTTCGTCCATACGATTTATCATGTACGATCCCCAGTGCAAAAAATCCCATAAGTTTTCATTGAGGGGGTGAAAACTTTTGTACAATTGGACACGTAGAGTATTTAAGCTGTCTATCGCTAGCAAAGCTCAACAATTATCCTAGTACACCGTGCTAAATCATGCTAGTGACATGCTAAGACATGTTAACAAAATGTTAAAACATGCTAGCAACATGCTAACAATGTATTAAATCATTAGAAAACATGTTAGCAACTTGCTGAATCATGCTAGCAATGTGTTAAAACATGTTAGCAACATGCTTAAATGTTTTAGCAACGTTGATAATATTTTATTGTCTTGTTAAAACTTTAAAAAAGGGTTTGCCAAGCCAACATCAGTGTTTGTTCACAAACGTTACTCATGTAGCTGTGCTGTTTCTCTCTGA
Source organism: Cyprinus carpio (assembly GCF_018340385.1). Lineage (NCBI taxonomy): Eukaryota > Metazoa > Chordata > Actinopteri > Cypriniformes > Cyprinidae > Cyprinus > Cyprinus carpio. The sequence continues at coordinate 31,716,636 of NC_056597.1, forward strand.
TCGTCTCAGGTAGCGTGTGGGATTGTGGCCGGTCTGCTTCATTTCTTCTTCTTGTCTGCGTTCTGCTGGATGCTGCTGGAGGGGGTTCAGCTCTACCGGATGGTTGTGCTGGTGTTTCACACCACATTAAAACATCTCTACATGTATCTGGTGGGATACGGAGTCCCTCTCGTCATCGTCACCATCTCTGCCATCGCCTTCTCAAAGGGATACGGCACCGATAGACAGTGAGTGTGTGTGAATTTGCGTGAAGTGCTGTTTGTGTTTCAGCTTTTCATGCGAGCGAGTTTGACAGCCTCTAAATCACGGTGTTATCTGAGCGGTTTCCAGCTGTTTGATGATTCTTTTGTGTGTTTTTGTTCCAGCTGTTGGCTCTCTCTTGATCGTTATTTCATATGGAGCTTCTTTGCGCCAGTCTGCATCATCGTCGTCCTCAACAGCTTTGTCTTCGTCATCACTGTGTGGAAACTGGCCGAAAAGTTCTCCAGCCTCAATCCAGACCTCTCCAAACTCCGCAACATCAGGTGAGTGTATTATATGTTGTTTATTATATGAGTCCAAAACAGATTCAGTCATTGAGTCTGTCCCACTTCTGGTGACTTTCAGGGGGTTTACGGTGACCGCTGTGGCTCAGATGTGTGTTCTTGGAGGGATGTGGGTTTTCGGCTGCTTCCTCTTCCAGGAAAAAGGAACTCAGGTTGCGCTGTACCTCTTCACCATCTTAAACAGCCTCCAGGGGGCGCTCATCTTCATCATGCACTGCCTCCTGTCCAAACCGGTATTTAAAACACACACACCAATGCAAAAAAAATGGAAAACACATTATTGACTCAAGCTAAATTGCAAAGACCTTGTCAAAAAGGCAGACTTCTGACTCCCTCATAAAGCATTTCACTGTATTCTGCCCAAGAGGCTTCGGTGTGTTTTCATGTGTTTTGTGTCGCCCCCTTCAGGTCAGAGACGAATATTGCAAGCTGATTAGCAGGATCTGCTCACTTAAGGACAAGAAATATTCAGAATTCAGCACCAATCAGTCCAGCAACAGTCAGGTAAATTTGCGTGGCAAGACATCATCTTTGAATATGATAGAAGAAGATAAAAGTAAAATAAAAACATTCTCAAAATGTCCTTATGATCTCACTGATATCTTCTGAATGCTAATGCTAATGTTTTTGGAATATTTACAAATAAATGTTCAAAGGATGTTAAACTAAAATAAGGTTAGGAGAACGCTGTATTAACAAGATTTGTAACCTTTTAAATAACGTTCTAATTGCAACATTTTTACGTTTTGGTGTCTATTTCGTTCATAAAATCCACCATATGTCTCCGTTTTCAAATTCTATTTCAAAATTGATAATAAATACAGTTTCGGTGCTCTTTAACAGATGTGTGCACAACAGTTTAAGTGGCACGTGAAACAATCATCTCTTTTCTTTAGTTATAGCACAAAATAAACATTAATGGACATCAGAACGTATGTTGAAAGAATAAGTATAACTTAATGAAACGAATAATGTCTCATGAAATCGATCAGACAGAGTTTAAACTGCAAAAAAAAAAAACATCTCACATACATCAGGAAATCAATTCAGTTTCCATTAGGGTTGCAAAAGGGTGGAAAATTTCTGGAAACTTTCCAAAAATCCCTGAAATATTCCAGAAAATCCTGGAAAGTTTCCAAAATTCACTACCTTTTTGCAACCCTAGTTTCCATTAACTCATTGGTCAACTAGAAAAAGTAACTCTAGAGAGGAGCATTGTGATAAATTTATCAGTATATATTTACTGAACCTGTTAGTGATGAATTCAGTGTTTAATGTATGTTTGAATAACTCTTTAATGAAAACAAGGTTCTGTTTCAGCCACCATTCAAATGTTTACATTTTTTGCGCCAACGAATTGGAGTAGGAACATAATTATTAAAAAGTAGACTAAACCGAGCTTATGTGCAGTTTTAAAGTTTGTATACAACTCAAAGAAAGCTATAATTCCAGTTTCAATGTTCCTGCTTCTAACCGTGTCCTCTGACCTCTACAGCAACCTCTGCGGAGCAATCAGTCCACTGGAGAGTCCAAGATATAAAGCGGCTGTCAGTCCTGGAGGACCCTTGTAGATGTTTGACCTTTACAGACACATGGTAGTCTCACAGAGCTTTAATTCTGCAGCACATGGGACTCCTTTCCACCGAGGGGATCTGCAACTGCTTTCTTTCTCTGTTAGGCAAGAATTTCAGGTCTTGACTCATCACGTGACCTAGATTCCTAACATATCAGCTAAATATGCAGGGCAGTTTTATTTCTCTAATGAACTTTGGAGACACTTCAGCTGTTCTGTATCGTGCCTTTAGTGGAGAACGTCTTATATTACAAGCAAAAGGCAGCTTTTATTTGCTTATATATGAAAATGTTGTGAAGATGATATTTGAAGAACTCGCCTCCTATATGCCTTATGAAAGAGGTTGTGTTCTCTGAAGCCTTAATCGATTACCAGTCACAAACCACCGCGTTTATATGATCTGCACTTACATGCCACTTTACGTCTTTAAGCTGTTGGGAAATCTGACCTCTATTTATGTGAGAAACAGATGAGAGGTACTTTAGATTCATAAAGCTATTTAAACAGAGCTGGAGCTGCATTGCACAGAGCAGGTGACAAAGACTCCTGTCCTCCTTCAAATCAAAGTAATACAGTTCCTGATACTATAATATTGTGGAGAGATAAACACATTGAGATTCTTATGATGTGTCCAAGGAGTTTTCTCAGATAGATGCACAATAAAAACACAATAAAGTGAACAATGGCTTAGCTAAACAGGCCAATAAAAGATGATCAACTACTATTATTCCTTTTAATTATACAAACATCATAGACACAAGTTCAAGTGTTCGGTGAATCCAAAATATTTCAGAAATTGTTTGTGTCTTCGGAGAAGATTCACACTTCTCTAATTTTAAACAGTACAGAGAACTTTTTTGGTTATCTGGAGAAAAAAAAGCTTTGATGGCACGAAGATGACGCATGCGTTGACTGCCTGTGCTTGCACACATTTTCTTTCTCATCAAAACTAAAGCATACTTTGGGCTTTAGTGTTTCCATTTTGAAAACAATGTGACTTTGTAAAAAAGCGAAAGTTTTAAACTCCTTGCTTCTGCAACACAGTTGTCTTTACTAGCTCTCTATTATATGTATAATGATATTTGATAACAAACAAATGTTTTATTTTACATTTTCCACAAAAAAAAAAAAAAAATCTGTTACTTTTGTAGTTGAAATAAGGGTAATTTTTAGCCCTGATGTGGTACTGCGATGTTTTTCAAAAGGAATTAAATAACTGCTAAGAGAAGCTGTGGCTGATTTCTGTTTTGTGTCCCCCCAACTTATATACACATACATACATACATACATATATACATATATATATATATATATATATATATATATATATATATATATATATACACACAGGTTTCAGACACCAGTTTCTTGTCACATTCAAATTGGTTGCCATAGTAATGACACTAATTTGTGGAGATTCAGTGCATTGTGAGTTCCACAAATCTGAATGCAATATTTGTAAATTGGCTGTTAAGATATACATTTTGCACAATATATTATCTGTAATATTGTGTAGCCACTAGATGCCTGTATGTAACAATCCCTAGTAGCTAAGACATTGCACATAATTTACACATAAATTAATTTTATTACATTTGGATTTGGATACTTAGATATTATCAGTGGCTAGATATTATCAGTATTATCATGTTTAGATATTATCAGTGGCTACTTTTTGTCTTTATTTGTTTTTTGTTCAATTGTTTTGTTGTTGTTGCTTGAAACATTGATTGAAAGTGTCAGTTATTGCATTATTATTTCAGTCAAACCTATAAAACCTACGGTGGCCGAGGGAGCTCAATGTGCTGCAACTCCAGAAAACACATGCAAATAGAAAAAGCACCAGCAAATCAAGAAAACATCATCATCAGTTTGACAGCAGGTCCTGCAAATGCTCACAATGCAAACTAATAACCTACATATAAAAGCCTGATCAGTGGCAAAAAGGTAATCAGAATGCAGCTACTTATTAATTTGCTACTCATTTACTAAGCTTGAACTTTCCCTTTAAATAACGCAACGCTCTACCCTCTGTGTGTATGATGTTGCTCCTTTTAAGTCCTGTTAGAAGTGAATGAATTAATTCAGCATGTCGACACTTCTGTAAGGATGCACTGAATTCGACAAAGTGGTTTAATAAAGGATGTATTGATTGAATTTTACTATACCAATATTTTTTAATTGGCTATTAAATTTATATGGGAATATTACACGACATGCTGATCCTTTAACAATGCATTAGCGCAAAAATGCACACATCAACTGCCACAAATACTGCCTAAACAAAATACAGTTTGTGCACTTTATTTACTGTATCAATATTTTAAATTGGCCTTTGAACTTAGCTTTATTGCATGGCAAAAAAAAAAACATCATTTTTTTTTTTTTTTTTTTGCCAAAAAAATTTACAGTACTCTAGCCAAGTAAAGTTGGGGGATCTAGTGGGGGTGGCAATCATATTTCAGTGTGACTGTGCCACAACCCTGCTAAAATATAGTGCCAGTACGTGCGCTCATTGGCGCCCCCTTCAGCTGGTGGCACCTTATAGGCAACCGCCTAGCTTGCCTATGCCTAGAAACGGTACTGTGTGTTCCCATGAGTGGCCTTGCCAAATACACCATAAACATACATTTTAATTCTATATTATAGATCCATCTGCACATTAAAGGTAGTACACAAAAACACTTTTCCATCCAGAAGTTAAGTTTTTACCCAGTAAATATCTTCACTTAAATGGCAGCACAAATGCTCATTGAGAACAGAGATGATGTGGAGCTAAAAACGTTCTTAAAAAAGAACTTTCTTGATTAAATGAACTTATTCCAATGAAAACATTCCAACAAATGTTCCCTTAATGTTAGTCTTTGGTTCCTGTTTGAGTGTTTTGGAAAACCAATAATAACATTATTTTGTTTTTCAAAACCATTAAATATTGTTCCCAGAACAGTGCACATTTTTTGAAGCATCCTAAACTATTGCAGAACTTTCCTTGATGGTTATTTTGCCATGTAATAATAATAATAATAAAAAGTTGTTTATTGCAACAACCTATACAGAGAATATTAAGGTTATGCAGTGTTTTATCTTTACACTTGATTACTTAATTCAATTTCTCTAGTATTTCTTGCCGTAGTCTTCAGTAGGCTTGAGACCATTTATTTACATTAGAAAGTAAAGGTCTAGTATTATTTATGACAATGCTGCTTGTCTTTTAGCGTTTTTTTTTTGGTGGGTCTGAAAACTCCTTAAATAAGAAAAGGTACAGTTTCTCTCCGGTGTGAATCCTATCATGATATTTCATGCGAGTTGAAAGATGGATTTGTTTGAACTTATACGGTTAATCATCAGAATGCATTTTTGGAGTGACTTTGAACAACTTGAATCCTTAAAGGGATAGTTCACCCAAAAATGAAAACTCTGTCAATAATACCTTACCCTCATGTCATTCCAAACCCGTAAGACCTTTGTTCATCTTCAGACACAAATTAAGATATTCTTGATGAAATCCGAGAGCTTTCTCATCCTGCATAGACTGCAATGCAACTGAAAAGTTCCAAGGCCCAGAAACATAGTAAGGACATTGATTAAATAGTGACATCAGGGGTTCAACTGTAATTTTACTAAGCTGCAAGAATAATATTTGTGAGCAAAGAAAACAGAAATAATTACTTTTTCCTCACCTCCAAATCATGTCTTTTTGTAGAGAGTAGACTTTTTTCTTTAAATGAATGGTTATTGTCATGGTGTAAAGAACAGAAACTGCTCTTTGTTAATAATTGGAATCTTTTCTGGGAGCGTCCTAAGCTTTTTCGCACTGATGGCCTGCACCCCAGCAGAGTCGGAGCAGATCTCCTCTCAGACAACATCTCCAGGACTCTACGCTCCATATGACTAGTAAGCCAATTCTCAAATAACTGCTATGATGGCTTTTGTTCTACTCGCTTAAATGATAGAAGTACTTGCGCTGTCCAATCTATCAAGACTGTGTCTGTTCCCTGAATAGTATGGTCAAAATGTAAATTTAATGTAGGATCTAGAAAAAATCTTTTCGTGATTAAACCAGAAAAAGGTAAAATAAATGAACAAAAACAGTTTTTAAAGTTTGGGCTCAAAAACTTTAGACCACTCACACCCAAAGCAGTTATTGTAAATGAAATGATCACAGATAATAGTTTTGATGTACTCTGCGTGACTGAAACCTGGCTAAAACCAAATAATTATACAGCACACACGATCAAACAAATATAAAAACCCCCTCTTAAGGTATAGTGATATAATATAGTGATTTTCTCAATGTTACCCAGGAAACAGGATACAGGTTTAAATCATTCGAAATACCTCTGCTTAATGTTACACTGTCAGATATGCAAAATAAATTCAATTCAATTCAATTCAAGTTTATTTGTATAGCGCTTTTTACGATACAAATCATTACAAAGCAACTTTACAGAAAATTAAGTTTCTACAATATTTAGTAGTAGCTTATCAGTGGTGACTGTCAGTTCATGTGCATATAGCAGAAATGTTCAGAAAAATCAATAAAAAGACGTAAACAAACAGACGATTAACACTATTAACAGCAATTATGCAATCAAACTTATAGCAAAATGTGGTAGTTCTGTATGTTGTCTCTGGGTTAGCATCATCTGAGGTCCTCTGAGGGGCTGGCATCATCTCTTCTCAGGTGTTCTGGATCCAGACTGGAGCTTGTGTAAATCCCGTGGCAAAGCAGAGAGAAACAAATAGAGACATAATTAGCGTAGCTGCTGTTCCAGCCAAGTACAATTAATTCGTTTAACCCAAGCTAAAGAATAATAATGCACATTTGATCAGATATAACTGCAGTCCAAAATTATGAGATGCATTATTTGAATGCTCGGCCAAAGAAGTGTGTTTTTTAATCTAGATTTAAACAGAGAGAGTGTGTCTGAGCCCCGAACATTATCAGGAAGGCTATTCCAGAGTTTGGGAGCCAAATGCGAAAAAAAGCTCTACCTCCTTTAGTGGACTTTGCTATCCTAGGTACTATCAAAAGTCCAGCGTTTTGTGACCTTAGGGAGCGTGATGGGTTTGTAGCGTGGGTAGAAGACTAGTTAGGTACGCAGGAGCTAAGCCATTAAGGGCCTTATAAGTAGTAATAATATTTTGTAACTGATACGTAACTTAATAGGTAGCCAGTGCAGAGACTGTAGTATTGGGGTAATATGATCATATTTTCTTGACCTGGTAAGGACTCTAGCCGCTGCATTTTGGACTACCTGTAGCTTGTTTATTGAGGATGCAGGACAACCACCTAGCAGTGCATTACAATAGTCCAGTCTAGAGGTCATGAATGCATGAACTAGCTTTTCTGCATCAGGAACAGGTAAACATGTTTCGTAGCTTGGCAATGTTTCTAAGATGGAAGAATGCTGTTTTTGTAACATGGGAAATATGATTTTCAAAAGACAAGTTACTGTCTAATATAACACCCAGATTTTTTGACAGTAGAGGAAGTAACAGTACATTCGTCTAGTTGCAAATTGTAATCTACGAGATTCTGTGTAATGTTTTCTGGTCCAATACAGTAATATCTCTGTCTTATCTGAATTTAATAGGAGAAAATTATTGGTCATCCAATCTTTTACATTTTTAACACACTCTGTTAGCTTAGATAATTTAGAAGTTTCACCTGGTCTTGTTGAGATATATAGTTGAGTATCATCAGCATAACAGTGGAAACTAATCCCGTATTTTCTAATAATATTACCAAGGGGCAACATGTATATTGAAAATAGCAGAGGAACTAGGACAGATCCTTGTGGCACTCCATATTTTACTGGTGATAAATGAGATGACTCCCCATTTAGATAAACAAAGTGGTAGCGATCGGACAGGTAGGATCTAAACCATCTTAAAGCCTGCCCTTGGATACCTGTATAGTTTTGTAATCTATCTATGAGTATGTCGTGATCTATGGTGTCAAACGCAGCACTAAGATCAAGTAAAACTAGCAATGAGATGCAGCCTTGGTCTAATGCAAGAAGCAAGTCATTTGTAATTTTAACAAGTGCAGTTTCTGTGCTATGATGGGGCCTGAAACCCAACTGAAATTCTTCATAGAGATCATTTTTTTGCAGGTAGGAGCACAATTGAGCAGACACAACTTTTTCTAAAATTTTAGACATAAATGGAAGATTTGAAATGGGTCTGTAATTTGCCAGTTCACTAGGATCTAGTTGTGGTTTCTTAATAAGAGGCTTAATAACCGCCAGCTTGAATGGTTTTGGGACGTGATCTAAAGATAACGACGAGTTAATAATATTGAGAAGCGGTTTTTCTGCTACAGGTAACAACTCTTTCAGTAATTTAGTGGGTACAGGATCTAATAAACATGTTGTTGGTTTAGATGCAGTGATAAGTTTATTTAGCTCTTCCTGTCCTATAGTTGTAAAGCACTGCAGTTTATCTTTGGGTGCGATAGATAAACCTAAAGTATTAGACGCTGTAGAATCTACATTTGTTATTGTATTTCTGATGTTATCTATTTTATCAGTGAAGAAATTCATAAAGTCATTACTATTTAACTGTGAGGGAATATTTAGATCGGGTGGCGTCTGGTTATTTGTTAATCTAGCCACTGTGCTAAATAAAAAACCGTGGATTGTTTTGGTTGTTTTCTATGAGTTTGTGGATATGCTTGGCCCTGGCAGTTTTTAGAGCCTGTCTATAGCTGGACATACTGTTTTTCCACGCAATTCTAAAAACTTCCAAGTTAGTTTTTCTCCATTTGCGCTCAAGACTACGAGTTTCTTTCTTGAGAGCGTGGGTATTACTGTTGTACCATGGCACAGTACGTTTTTCTCTAACCTTTTTCAATTTGATGGGGGCAACAGCTTCTAATGTATTAGAGAAGATAGTGCCCATATTGCCAGTCATTTTGTCTAGTTCATGTGTATTTATGGGTACACAGAGCAGTTGAGATAAATCAGGCAGGTTATTTGCGAATCTGTCTTTGGTGGCTGGAACAATAGTTCTGCCCGGACGATAACGCGAAGCTATATAGTTATTATTATTAATACGCAGAATGCACGATACAAGGAAATGGTCAGTAACATCATCACTTTGAGGTACGATATCTATGTCAGTAATATCGATTCCATGCGATATAATTAAGTCTAGCGTATGATTAAAACGATGAGTGGGCCCGGTGACATTTTGCTTTACTCCAAAACAGTTTAATAAGTTAGTAAACGCAATTCCTAATGCATCATTTGTATTATCAATATGAATGTTAAAATCTCCGAAAATTAGCGCTTTATCAGCGGTAACCAACAGGTCTGAGAGGAAATCTCCAAATTCTTTTAGGAATTCTGTATATGGCCCTGGTGGTCTATACACAGTAGCCAGAGAAAGAGATACGATAGATTTCTTTTGCATATCTGACAGTGTAACATTAAGCATAAGTATTTCAAATGATTTAAACCTGTATCCTGTTTTCTGGGTAACACTAAGAATATCACTATATATTGTTGCAACACCTCCCCCACGACCAGTCTGACGGGGCTCATGTTTATAACAGTAGTTTGATGGAGTAGGCTCATTTAGACCAATATAATCATTTGGTTTTAGCCAGGTTTCAGTCAAGCAGAGTACATCAAAACTATTATCTGTGATCATTTCATTTACAATAACTGCTTTGGGTGTGAGTGATCTAATGTTTATGAGCCCAAACTTTAAAAATTGTTTTTGTTCATTTATTTTACGTTTTTCTGGTTTAATCACGATAAGATTTTTTCTAGATCCTACATTAAATTTATATTTTGACCTCACTATTCGGGGAACAGACACAGTCTTAATAGATTGGACAGCGCAAGTACTTCTATTTAAGTGGGTAGAACAAAAGCCATCATAGCAGTTATTTGAGAATTGGCTTACTAGTCAAATGGAGCGTAGAGTCCTGGAGATGTTGTCCGACAGCAGTTCTGCTCCGACTCCGCTGGGGTGCAGGCCATCAGCGCGAAAAAGCCTAGGTTGCTCCCAGAAAAGATTCCAATTATTAACAAAGAGCAGTTTCTGTTCTTTACACCATGACAATAACCATTCATTTAAAGCAAAAAGTCTACTGAACCTTTCGTGTCCTTGTCGATACGTGGGCAGCGGTCCTGACACGATGATCGTGGCCGCGGGCGTCGTGCTGCGAACCGTCTCGATCAGGCTCCTGAAGTCCCTCTTCAGCGTCTCCGTCTGCCGCTGCGTGGTGTCGTTAATCCCGGCATGAAGCACGACTGCTCCGGGGCTCTCTTCGGCCTTCAGGATCACGGGTATCTGAGCAGAAATATAGAGAACACTAGCACCAGGGAAACATTGAGTGTGCACTTTACCTTCGGCTAAGGTAGCACGGACGTGTCGGACGATGGAGTCCCCGACGATCACAGCGTCGCGTTCCGTCTCGCGGAGGGGAGAGAAGCGGTTCCGTGTGGAGATCTCGAAGACCGGAGGGGGAGAAGTCATCGCCCGGGGCCTGGCTCGCGTCCTCCGCTGCGGATGCACCCAGGGTCCGTGGTGTCCCACGGCGCCGGCGTGAAGGACATCTGGGCAGATCGCGTCCTGGGTGCACCGGGCCTGTGCAGAGAAACACACGGGGTGGAGGTGGTGGGACTGTTAGCAGCGCGCTGTATACTTACCCTGGACTTGTGAGCGTCAGCCCGGGAGGTTTCCAGCGCGGCTCTCCGCTCTCTCAGCTGGGACTGCCTCTGCTCCAGGACCCGAATCTGCTTCTCCACGGCCTTCAGCTCGAGCTGCACCGAATGCAGCTCGAACGTGTCCTCACCTGCACTCAAAGGTAGACAAACATCCGCCATTAAAGCAAGTAACAGTGAGTAAAGCAATTGTGTAGTGTGTGTATAGAGTATTAGCGATGCACGCGGGTTTAGCGACAACCACGCTGGTGATGCTAATGGGCTATAAGCTACTAGCGGACTCGGGAAATCAAAATAAAACTAGTGATAACAAGGCGCGCTCTGATTGTTTTTGTTGTAGAATACGATAGAGGATATATTCACACGTTATAGAAACGAAAATGATGGTGTATAAAATAGATTTCAACAATAAAAAAAATAGAAGATAGAGAATAACGTGACGGAGCTCAAACTAGAGGCAAATCTATCATATCTCTTGCTCTGGCTACTGTGTATATGTAACGGAGGCCAGCGAGTAGGTGCTGTGCAGGTAAACCTCACTCCCCTGATCTCAAGAGACGCACTAGTGACTGACACTAGTGGCTGCAGTCACTTAGCCTCCTTGTTAGTTCGTCTGCCTCCCATCCCGGAGACCCGGGTTCGAGGCCCACTCAGAGCGAGGATGAGGTGTGGCGGTGATGACCCGGGAGAGAGGGGTTACATTGGTGCCGTGACCCGGATGGGAGTGAGGTTTGGGGGTGAGTGTAACGGAGGCCAGCGAGTAGGTGCTGTGCAGGTAAACCTCATTCCCCTGATCTCAAGAGACGCACTAGTGGCTGCAGTCATTTAGCCTCCTTGTTAGTGCATCCGCCTCCCATCCCGGAGACCTAATAAACTCTTTTGGAGTCAAGCAAAATGTCCCCGGGCCCCCTCATCATTTTAATCATACGCTAGATTTAATTATATCGCATGGAATCGATCTTACTGATACAGATATCGTACCTCAAAGTGATGTTACTGACTATTTCCTTGTATCGTGCATTCTGGGTATTAATGATATTAACTATATGGCTTCACGTTATCGTCCGGGCAGAACTATTGTTCCAGCCACCAAAGACAGATTGGCAAATAACCAGCCTGATTCATCTCAACTGCTCTGTGTACCCATAAATACACATGAACTAGACAAAATGACTGGCAACATGGGCACTTTCTTCTCTAATACATTAGAAGATGTTGCCCCCATCAAATTGAAAAAGGTTGGAGAAAAACTGTGCCATGGTACAACAGTAATACCCATTCTCTCAAGAAAGAAACTCGCAGTCTTGAGCGCAAATGGAGAAAAACGAATTTAGAAGTTTTTAGAATTGCGTGGAAAAACAGTATGTCCAGCTATAGACAGGCTCTAATAACTGCCAGGGCCGAGCATATCCACAAACTCATAGAAAATAACCAAAACAATCCAAGGTTTTTATTTAGCACAGTGGCTAGATTAACAAATAACCAGACGCCACCCGATCTAAATATTCCCTCACAGTTAAATAGTAATGACTTTATGAATTTATTCACTGATAAAATAGATAACATCAGAAATACAATAACAAATGTAGATTCTACAGCGTCTAATACTTCAGTTTTATCCATCGCACCCGAAGATAAACTGCAGTGCTTTACAACTATAGGACAGGAAGAGCTAAATAAACTTATCACTGCATCTAAACCAACAACATGTCTGTTAGATCCTGTACCCAATACATTACTGAATTACTTGTTCCTGTGGTAGAGCATTGTGTTAGCAGCGCAAAAGGTTGTGGGTTCGATTCCCAGGGAACACGCATGGAAAAAAAAATGTATACCCTGAATGCACTGTTAGTCGCTTTGGATAAAAGCGTCTGCCAAATGCATAAATGTAAATGTACTGAAAGAGTTGTTACCTGTAGCAGAAGAACCACTTCTCAGTATTATTAACTCATTGTTATATTTAGTTCACATCCCAAAACCATTCAAGCTGGCAGTTATAAAGCCTCTTATTAAGAAACCACAACTAGATCCTAGTGAACTGGCAAATTACAGACCCTTTTCAAATCTTCCATTTATGTCTAAAATTTTAGAAAAAGTTGTGTCTGCTCAATTGTGCTCCTTCCTGCGCAAAAAAAAAAAAAAAAAAAAAAAAAAAACATTTCTATGAAGAATTTCAGTCGGGTTTCAGGCCCAACCACAGCACAGAAACTGCACTTGTTAAAATTACAGATGACTTGCTTCTTGCGTCAGACCAAGGCTGCATCTCATTGCTAATTTTACTTGATCTTAGTGCTGTGTTCGATACCATAGATCACGACACACTCATAGATCGATTACAAAACTATATGGGTATTCAAGGGCAGGCTTTAAGATGGTTTAGATCCTACCTGTCTGATCACTACCACTTTGTTTATTTAAATGGGGAGTTATCTCAATTATAACCAGTAAAATATGGAGTGCCACAAGGATCTGTTCTAGGTCCTCTGCTATTTTCAATATACATGTTGCCCCTTGGTAATATTATTAGAAAATATGGGATTAGTTTCCACTGTTATGCTGATGCTATGCTGATGATACTCAACTATATATCTCAACAAGACTAGATGAAACTTCTAAATTATCTAAGCTAACAGAGTGTGTTAAAAATGTAACAGATTGGATGACCAATAATTTTCTCCTATTAAATTCAGATAAGACAGAGATATTACTTATTGGACCAAAAAACTTTACACAGAATCTCGTAGATTACAATTTGCAACTAGACGGATGAACTGTTACTTCCTCTACAGTCAAAAATCTGGGTGTTATATTAGACAGCAATTTGTCTTTTGAAAATCATATTTCCCATGTTACAAAAACAGCATTCTTACACCTTAGAAACATTGCCAAGCTACGAAACATGTTACCTGTTTCTGATGTAGAAAAGCTAGTTCATGCATTCATGACCTCTAGACTGGACTATTGTAATGCACTTCTAGGTGGTTGTCCCGCGTCTTCAATAAACAAGCTACAGATAGTCCAAAATGCAGCGGCTAGAGTCCTTATCAGGTCAAGAAAATATGATCATATCACCCCAATTTTACAGTCTCTGCACTGGCTACCTATTAAGTTCTGTATCAGTTACAAAATATTATTACTTACCTATAAGACCCTAAATGGTTTAGCTCCTGCATACCTAACTAGTCTTCTACCACACTACAATACATCACACTCCCTAAGTTCACAAAACTCTGGACTTTTGGTAGTACCTAGGATAGCAAAGTCCATTAAAGGAGGTAGAGCTTTTTCGCATTTGGCTCCCCAACTCTGGAATAACCTTCCTGATAATGTTCGGGGTTCAGACACACTTTCTCAGTTTAAATCTAGATTAAAAACACATCTCTTTAGACAAGCATTCAAATAATGCATCTCATAATTTTGGACTACAGTTATATCTGATCAAATGCACATAATTATTCTTTAGGTTGGGTTAAACTAACTAATTTTACTTGGCTGTAACAGCAGCTACACTAATTATGTCTATTTGTTTCTGTTTTGTAACTAGGATTTACACAAGCTTCAGTCTGGATCCAGAACACCTGGGAAGAGATGATGCCAACCCCTCAGAGGACCTCAGATGATGCTAACCCTGAAACAACATACAGAACTACCACATTTTGCTATAAGTTTGATTGCACAATTGCTGTTAATAGTGTTAATTGTCTGTTTGTTTACGTCTTAAATTGATTTTTTTCTAACATTTCTGTCGTATGCACATAAACTGACAGTCATCACTGGTAAGCTACTACTAAATATTGTAGAAACTTAATTTTCTGTAAAGTTGCTTTGCAATGATTTGTATCATAAAAAGCGCTATACAAATAAACTTAAATTGAATTGAATTTCTTCTGCATTTGGTTCTGAAATATTTGCTGCACTTGCAATTTTTTTACATTGTATTTGTGAGCTTTTAGACTAAATAGATTCTTTTTTATTCTTCCTGCACTATTGGTAGATAAACTCCTCCTTCACTTTGCATGAAGTCTTCTCTCTTCTGCGTTAGGAAAGCTGCTGTCACATCTCTCGCAAAGTCTTTCTGCTCTGTGTTTTCTCTTAATTCCCACTAAATTTCTTTGTGGGACAAATGTTTCCCCACAGGTGATGCAGAACAAACTCTTGGCCTTCAGCTGATCTTTTGATGTCGAGGCCGTTTCTCCATCACAAAATTAACCACCACTGACATCTGAAATGAACAAAATGGTAATAAAATGCAGTATTTTGCAACATTCTCAAAAAGAGTTTGAGAAGCATTTATGGATCCTACCTCTGCCAGCATCTGATGCGGTCACGCCACCACCTTTGTAAGTATAGCTACTGGAAATGGTGCCAGATGCGCCTATGGATACCGAAAGGATTGTTAACCTTACACTTAAGGCTTGGAGGGATGTACTGGCTACACTGCATGATGCACACCCTGGCATCGTACACACATGAAGGGACTTGCAAGGAGTTAAAATCTTCTTGGGGCACGATGCTCTCGTGGTACAAGATGGTCCCAGCTGCATATTGACTTTGCGGGCCTTTTCCAAGGCAAAATATTTCTCATAGTTGTTGATGCACACAGCAAGTGGCTAGAAATGTCTCTGATGAGTTCCATGTCATCACCAAAAGTTAATAACACACTGAGACTGCTTTTTGCAACACATGGGTTGCCCAATAGTCATAGTTTCAGACAATGGTGCTACTTTCACTTCCACAGAGTTCTAAGAGTTTGCCAAGGGAAATGGTATTCCTCATGTTACTGCAGCACCTTATCAGCTGAGCTGGTTGGGTCAAGATGAACACATGGTACAGACAACCAACAAGGCCCCGTCTCGCATCACGAAGGGCGAGTGGCAGACCCGACTTGCTCATGTCGTACATGAGAAGTTACACCAGGGATTCTAAGTGGATTCCTCGGATCATCATTGATGGGACTCTCAGTTGGCCCATCAAACCCTGAGCCAGATGACTAGACTGTGTTCTCTACCAGCAGGGGCTGAAATATTTGAGTTACAGCCGCCCATAACAGAGATGGAAAACACTGGTGAGGAGCTTGCTGGGGCTGAAGGCATGTCAGAGTCCCCTCCTTATAGGAGGTCCCCCGAGAGCATCGTCCCTCAAGAAGATTTTCAGACTTAGTGGACTGGGAGAAAGGGGTGTAGTGTATTGGCAAAATATTAGGCAATAGTGAGATTCCTTCAAGTGGGCTAAAGACTGGGAGGGAATTTACTAGTCCCCCCCCCAACAGGGGAAGAGGTGTGTTATGCAGACTGTTCAAGGTGCTAACAGAAGATGTATGTTCTGTTGTGTTGTATCGTGTTCAGTAAAAATGTAAAGATTACAAGAGCCTCCTCCTGTTATTCAAATATCTTACACACATGGCAGTACCACCATGGCAGATGTAGTACATCAAAATTTAATTAATATCCTTATTCATAATATAATACAGCATAGTTTTACTAACAGTTACTAAGCTTGTCCAAATTCAAATGTACTACCTTCTCAGGCAGTATGTGATTTCAGATGCACAATTATCTTTGGATGCCTGAAGACTTTGCAAATAGGACGAGTAAACAAACTTCCCTTAAAATGGACTTTGGCTCTCTAATGCAATTAAAGTACATGACAGTCATTTCTAGCCAAGATGTGGCAGTATTAAAATACTGCTAAAAAGAGCTGCGACTGTTTTTGTTCACATGAGATCAATACTCCAAATACACGTACACTTTAATTCTATCTGGCATTACAGCAAATTAAAGTAGTTGCCACAAAACAATTTTTCATTTCCATCCAGTAAATATCTTACCTTACATGGCAGCATACAGTAGTGTGAAAAAGTTATTTCTGTTTTTTTTTTTTTTAATATTTTTCACACTTGAATTATTCAGCTCATCAAACTCATTTTAATATTACACAAAGATTACCCAAGTAAATACAAAATGCAGGATTTTAATAATTATTTCATTAAGGGAAAAAAGCTGTCCAATTTTGCCTGGCCCTATGTGAAAAACTAATTGCCCCCTAAATCTAATAACTGGTTCTTTGCAGAATTGTTTAATTAAGCTGCATTGTAGGGTTTTCGAGCATGAACGGACTGTTTAAAGGATTAGTTCACCCAAAAATGAAAATTCTGTCATTAATTACTCACCCTTGTGTTGTTCCAAACCCATAAGACCTTTGTTCATCTTTGGAACACAAATTAAGATATTTTTGATGAAATCTGAGGGCTCTATGACCCTCCATAGACAGCAAGGTAACTACCACGTTCAAGGTGCAGAAAAGTAACAAGATGATCGACAAAGTAGTCCGTGTGACATCAGTGGTTCAACTGTAATGTTACGAAGATGTGAGAATACTTTTTTTGCACAAAGAACACAAAAATAAGGACTTTATTCCTCATTTTCTTCTCTACTGCGTCACTTGTGGACATGATACTGTCGTGAACGCGTGTCAACAAGTGAAGCAGTAGAGACGAAAATCTTGGTACTTTTCTGGACCTTGAATGTGGTAGTTACCTTGTTGTCTATGGGAGGGACAGAGAGCCCTCAGATTTCATAAAAAATATCTTAAATTGTGTTCAGAAGATCTTACGGGTTTGGAACAACACAAGGGTGAGTAATTAATGACAGATTTTTTTATATTTGGGTGAACTAACCCTTTAAGGTCATGCTACATCATCTCAAGTCCAGACTTTGACTTGGCCACTCCAAAACCTTAATTTTGTTTTCTTGAGCCATTCAGAGGTGGACTTGCTGGTGTGTTTGGGATCATTGTCCTGCTGCATAACCCGAGTGTGCTTGAGCTTGAGGTCACAAACTGATGGCCGGACATTCTCCTTCAGGATTTTCTGATATATTGCAGAATTCATGGTTTGATCAATTATGGCAAGTTGTCCAGGTCCTGACCCCAGACCACCACACTACTTCCACCATGTCTGACTGTTGGGTATGATGTTCTTTTTATGAAATGCTGTGTTGGTTTTACGCCAGATGTAATGGGACACACACCTTCCAAAATGTTCAACTTTTGTCGCATTAGTCCACAGAATATTTGCCCAAAAGTCTTGGGGATAATCAAGATATTTTATGTTTAATGTGAGACGAGCCTTTGTGTTATTTTTGGTCAGCAGTGGCTTTTGCCTTTGAACTCTCTCATGGATGCCGTTCTTGCCAAGTCTCTTTCTTATTATTGAATCATGACCACTGACCTTAATTGAGGCAAGTGAGGCCTGCAGTTCTTTAGATGTTGCTCTGGTTCTTTTATGACCTCCTGGATGAGACGTCGTCACACACTTGTAGCAATTTTGGTAGGCCAGCCACTCCTGGAAAGTTTTAACCTCCTATTCAAAGTCTTCTCCATTTGTGGATAATGGCTCTGACTGTGGTTCGCTGGGGTCCTAAAGCCTTAGAAATAGTTTTATAAACCTTTCCAGACTGATACATGTCCACTATTTTGTTTCTCATCTGCTCCTCAATTTCTTTAGATCGCAGCTTAATGTGTTGCTCTTTAAGCATGCTTCACGTTGTCAGACAGGTTCTGTTTAAGTGATTTCTTCATTCAACAGGTCTAGCAGTAATGAGGTATGGATGTGGCTAGTGAAATTTAACTTTTAGCTTTTTAAAATAATGTGGTTAATTACAGTTCTTTTATGATTTAACAGGAGGGGGCAATTAGTTTTTCACGCAGGGCCAGGTAGGTTTGCACAGTTTTTCCCTTAATAAATGAAATCATCATTTAAATAATCTGAATCTTTTAAGTGTGACAAATATGCAAAAAAATAAATAAATAAATAATAAACTAAACCAGGAAGGGGGCAAAAACCTTTTCACGGCAATGTATATGCTCTATACAACAACAATAAAACAGAGTGCAATTGCCAGTGAGTCTCTCACTCTTTACACCATTACATCACATAAAACCAAACATGCCTTATGAAATCCAGATGCTCATATTATTGTAGTAATTTTTTGGGGGATTTTTAATCGTTCTGATTTAATAGAAATTCATTGGTCTACTCTTTCAAACATGACTTTATATACAGCACTTGGATCAATCCACCGCATTATAAAAGTTCACTGCCCCCTACTGGCAGTAAGAGCTCAATGAACATTATCAGTTTTTTTCCCAGATTGATTGATGAAAGTCACTCTGATGATTCTGGAGCAGTTTGTTCTTTAGCGTGTTTGTTCTGGTGGGTCTGAAAACTACCTAAATAAGCGAATCTCTCGCCGCAGATGGAGCAGGAGTAAGGTTTCTCTCCTGTATGAACTCGCTGATGGACCTTCAGGACGTCTGATCGAGCAAACGTCTTGTCACACTGTGAGCATTTGAACGGTCTTTCTCCAGTATGAGTCCTCTTGTGGTTTTGTAAAGTACTATGTTTACTGAAATTCTTCCCACAGAAGCTGCAGTGACACGGTTTTTCTCCAGTGTGGACTTGCTTATGATATACAAAAGAACGTGGATCAGAAAAGCTCTTCCCGCAGTCGGAGCACAGATATGGTTTCTCTCCGGTGTGAATCCTCTCGTGACGATTCAGATGAGAAATCTGACGGAATCGTTTGTCACAGTGTTTGCACTGATACGGTTTCTCATCAGAGTGTATATTTTGGTGTGATTTTAGAGAGCCTGAGTCTATAAAGGTTTTCCCACATTCACTGCACTGATACGGTCTCTCATTGGTGTGAACACGCACATGTCTCTTCAGATGAGATCCGTGGCTGAAGCCCTTCTCACAGTGAGGACACTTGTATGGTCTTTCTCCCGTGTGGATTCGCTTATGAACTAGAAGAGATTGTTTGGTGCTGAAATACTTGTCACATTCACTGCAGTGGAAAGACTTTTCACCGTGAGTCTTCAAGTAAACTTTTAGACTAGAATGAATGAAAAAAACCTCCCCGCACTGTTCACAGTGAAACTCCTTCTTCCTGCTGTGCTCTTTTGAATGAAGTCTCCTCTCTTCTGCGCTAGGAAAGCTAATCTTGCATCTCCTACAGCTGAAGTCTTTTTGTTCTGTGTGTGTTCTCTCGTGTCTCGCTAAATGACTCTCTGAACTCAGTGTTTTTCCACAGGTGACACAAGAAAACCCTTTGACCGTCAGCTGCTCTTTTGATGTTAAGTCTGTTTCCCCATCAGAAGATGAACAGCCTTCGTCATCTGAAATGAATTATATCTGTTTTTATATATAAATTTTTAAATATTTTGAGATTTGTTTGTATCACTCAGGAAACATACAGAAATTCTCTAATATCTAAGTCTACAGGTGAACAATTAATAATAATAAAAAAATAATGACATTGTGGTATAGCGCAGTTATCTAATTGTGGTGGAAAAAGTCCCAAATTATAGTAACTGCTAACAGCTGGATGGTTCATTACGGATTTTCTTTCTGCTTTAAGTGAGGCAAACAGTTTTTGAGACCTCACATTCATTTTTGGGAACTCATGTTCATTCGAAATCAAGTACTTCTACTATATAGTACACGAAAAATGCCAAAAAAGTCCTAATTCATATACTGCATCCAAATAAGTTATTACTTTGCCATTGCTAAAAAGGGATGTTTCAACATGTTGTCATTATTACATAATCTACCAGAGTCGCTTAACTGCCGTTCTCAAATCCTCTCCTGTAGCCTCATATGGGGCTGTAAAAGTCCATCATATGCACACTTCAGTCCTGTTCTGCGTTGCACCGAGTTCAGTAAAAGTTTAGATTACAGCAGCCTCCTCCTGTCATTCAAGTATCTTACACTGGTGACAAGTGAATTCAAACAGCAGTGTGAAGATGACAACTGTAAAAGTGAATGAAATACACTGCTGTCTAGCTGCGAACATGACTATGATCGAAAAAATAAAAAGATTTGATGAATGCTCAAGTAATTCTTTTGAAGAATATATACAGAAAGACTGGAATGTTTTTTCCATGCAAATGAAATTGAGGATGACGCAAAGAAATGTTTCGTGCTGCTCAGTGTGTGTGGTGCAAAAACATATTCCACATTACGTTCAGTGCTCACCCCAATGAAGCACTCTACTGTGACTTTTGCAAACAATGTAGCTGCTTTAAAATGCCATGACAGCCCAGCACCGTCAGAGATTGTTCAGCGTTTTCATTTTCAAGTTAGAAATTATTTGATTAAAGACTAGACACAGCAGTGTCAAGGATGCAGTCGGAATCATAGCGGAACGGCATACAAACATTATTACTCATGACCAGCAGAATGAGTGCTCTGTTTACAGCAACACTACCAAATCAAAAAAGGGGGGGGGGGGAAAAAGCCATATTTGGCCACTGTGATAATGAACAAGGACACACAACGGAAGTGGATTCAGGAGCGGCATGCTCCTTGAAGAGTGAGCAAACTTATCACTCATTGTGACCCATTCAACCCCCTGAAATGCATGCAGACCGTAGAGTAATAAAAAAATGGTCACAAGCAAACTTGGAAGGGAAAAGGAATATATTTGTGGAAGTGATGTACAAAGGAACGCAAAACACACTACCCTTGTTTGTCATCAGGGGCCAAGGCACTAGTCTGCTGGGACAGAACAGAGTACAGCTTCAGTCCATCCAGGAAATACTGGCTGAATATTCTGAGGTATTTCAGGATGTTGGGGTTTGCTGGATGCCCCCAATCACAACTTACAATCACAATTGACTCCACAATTACACCACGTTTCTTCAAAGCCCACACAATTCTTTTCGCCTTACGGCTACAGCTTGATGAGGAGCTGGATAAATTGGTGGCTCAAGGAATTTTGAAGCAGCTTCCATTGGATGACAAAGCAGCCACTTCCTGACTATTAACACTCACAACAGACTTTTCCAGGCTCAACACGATTGCAATTTGGAGTGTCAACAATCGTTTCAATATTTTAAAGGTACGGACACCTTGCTTGCAGGAATCCCAGGTGTGCCAGCCATACCTGAATGACACTCTAATTTCAGGCAAAACTATCGAGGAACATAACTCATGGCTTAGGGCTATAGTGAAGTGCTTTTCTGAAGCCGGGTTGTGACTAAATAAAAAGAGATAAGCATTTTTGCAGCTACCCAAGTGGAGCTTTTGGGGTTTTGTGTAGATAAGAATGGCATCAGACCACCCTGTGAAAAATTGAAAGCTATACAAAAGGCCCTGCTTCCACGGAACAAGACAGAACTCCAGGCGTTCTTGGGGCTTCTTAACTTTTACAGCTGTAGTCTTCATAACAAAGCCACTGAACCCATGCACTGCCTTCTTGACCATTCCGCTACTTGCCAGTGGGAAGCGAAGCATGAGACGACATGTGTTCAGCCAAAACAGTTGCTGCAAAACGGATAAGGTACTGGCAGATTATGATGAAAAGAAACCCCTGGCAGTGGTTTATGATGCCTCACCCTATGGGCTTGGGGCTTTATTGTTCCATTTCCAAATGATGGCCAGGAAAAGCCCATTTCCTTTGCCTCCAGAACAATGACCACCACTGAGCTGAATTATGCCCAGACCGATAAGGAAGCATTTGTGGATTTTTTGCTGTCAGAAAGTATCACCAGTATCTCGCAGTCTGCCACTTTGTGATTGATTTTTACAGACCACAAGCCCCTGCTTAGACCCTTGCAAGCCAATGCCTGCCATCCTTTCAACACAAATGCTAAGTTGGAGTTTGATTATTGGAGCTTACAACTATGAGCTATGCTACAGACTAGGGCTGGGCGATATATCTAACGATATAATCATACGCATCTAGTCAGTAAAGCCGGTTCCCTGATTAGCGCTAAATCGCCATCACCTGCTTTCAAATGGAGCGGCATTTAATAGACAGAGCCGTAGATCACTGACAAGCTACGCAATATCGTGTTCATTATCGAAGGCGATACATCTGCGATAAAGAACGCGATATTGCGTAGGTTGTCAGTGATCTACGGCTCTGTCTATTAAATGCCGCTCCATTTGAAAGCAGGTGATGGGGATTTAGCGCTAATCAGGGAACCAGATTTACTGACTAGATGCGCATGATCATATCGTTAGATATATCGCCCAGCCCTACTACAGACCTGGCAAACAAATGGGCAATGCTGATGCCCTGATTCGCTTACTTCTGCCAGAATCTGACGCTGTTATGCCACAACCTTTGTAGGTATTGCTACTGGAAAGGTGCCAGATGCACCTATGCATGGCGAAAGGATTGCTTATCTTACACATAAGGACCCTGTCATGCCACATGTACTACACTGGGTACTAAAGGGGTGACCGGCTGATGTACCAGATAGCCGGTTCTTACCAATCGTCTTGCGCCCCCATGAACTTTCCATGCAAGAGAACTGTGTGCTTTGGGGAAGCCATGTGGTTGTTCCTGGCTCAGCGCTGAGAGAGGTTTTGGTTATGTTGCATGATGCGCACCCAGGCATCATACACATGAAAGGACTTGATGCAGAGTTAAAATCTTGGGGGACGATGCTCTCTGGGTACCTCCTAGAAGCAGGGTACTCGGACACGCCCTCAGCCCCAGCAAGCTCCTCATCAGGGTTTTCCATCTCTATTACGGGTGGCTGTAACTTAGGCTTCGGCCCCTGCGGACTCTGGTAGAGAAGACAGTGTAGCTATCTCCCGCTAAGGAATTGGATGACAAAAATATGGTCCCAGCTGCATATTGACTTTGTGGGCCCTTTACAAGGCAAATGATTTCTCATATTTCTTGTTGGGGCTGAAGGCATGTCAGAGTCCCCTCCTTATAGGAGGTCCCCCGAGAGCATCGTCCCTCTAGAAGATTTTCAGACTTAGTGGACTGGGAGAAAGGGGTGTACTGTATTGGCTAAATATATGCCAATAGTGAGGTTCCTTCAAGTGGGCTAAAGACTGGGAGGGGAGTTACTAATTTTCCCCACGAGGGGAAGAGGTGTGTTATGCAGATTGTTCTAGGTGCTAACAGAAGATGTATGTTCTGTTGTGTTGTATCATGTTCAGTAAAAATTTACAGATTACAAGAGCCTCCTCCTGTTATTCAAGTATCTTACACACATGGCAGTACCACCATGGCAGATGTAGTACATCAAAATTTCATTCATATCCTTATAATATAATACAGCATAGTTTTACTAATAAGTCGCTAAGCTAGTTTAAATTCAAGTGTACTACCTTCTCAGACAGTATGTGATTTCAGATGCACAATTATCTTTGGATGCCTGGAGACTTTGCAAATAGGACAGAGAAAACAAAATTCCCTTAAAATGGACTTTAGCTCTCTAATGCAAATTAAAGTAAATTACAGTCATTTCTAGCCAAGATGTGTCAGTATTAAAATACTGAATCTGTGACCGTTTTTGTGTTCACATGAGGTCAAAACTCCAAATGCACGTACACTTTAATTCTATCTGACATTACAGTGAAGTTAAAGCAGTTGCCACAAAACAATTTTTCATTTCTATCCAGTAAATATCTTGCCTTACATGGCAGCATACATGCTATGTAAGAACAGTGATGAAATGGATAATTAATAAATCATGGCTCTTTTAAATCCCTCCCAGCAATGAAAAAAAGAGTGAAATTGCCAGTGACTCTTTCACTCTTTACGCCATTTCATCACATAAAATATGATTAACATCCTTGTGCAATCCAGGTACTTATGTATTTTAATTTGTTGATTATTAATAGTTCTGTCTGGTTTAATATAAAAATCATTGGTCTACTCTATCAAACATGACTTTATATACAGCACTTGGATCAATCCACCGCAATAAAAAAAAGTTCACTGCCCCCTACTGGCAGGAAGAGCTCAATGAACATTATCAGTTTTTTTCCCAGATTGATTGATGAAAGTCACTCTGATGATTCTGGAGCAGTTTGTTCTTTAGTGTGTTTGTTCTGGTGGGTCTGAAAACTACCTAAATAAGCGAATCTCTCGCCGCAGATGGAGCAGGAGTAAGGTTTCTCTCCTGTATGAACTCGCTGATGGACCTTAAGGACGTCTGATCGAGCAAACGTCTTGTCACACTGTGAGCATTTGAATGGTCTTTCTCCAGTATGAGTCCTCTTGTGGTTTTGAAATATATTATGTTTACTGAAACTCTTCCCACAGACGCTGCAGTGATACGGTTTTTCTCCAGTGTGGACTCGCTTATGAAATACAAAAGAACGTGGATCAGAAAAGCTCTTCCCGCAGTCGGAGCACAGATATGGTTTCTCTCCAGTGTGAATCCTTTCATGATAGTTCAGATTAGATCTTTGACGGAATCGTTTGTCACAGTGTTTGCACTGAAACGGTTTCTCATCAGAGTGGATTTTCTGGTGTGACTTTAGACAGCTTGTGTCTGTAAAAGTTTTCCCACATTCACTGCACTGATACGGTCTCTCATTGGTGTGCAAACGCACATGTGTCTTCAGATGAGATCCATAACTGAAGCTCTTCTCACAGTGAGGACACTTGTATGGTCTTTCTCCCGTGTGGATTCTCTTATGAGCATCAAGATTTCCTTTGGTGCTGAAATACTTGTCACATTCACTGCAGTGGAAAGACTTTTCACCGTGAGTCTTCAAGTGACTTTTTAGAACAGAATGAATGAAAAAAACCTTTCCACACTGTTCACAGTGAAACTCCTTCTTCCCGCTGTGCTCTTTTGAATGAAGTCTCCTCTCTTCTGCGCTAGGAAAACTGATGTTGCATCTCCTACAGCTGAAGTCCTTCTGTTCTGTGTGTGTTCTCTCGTGTCTCGCTAAATTACTCTCTGAACTCAGTGTTTTTCCACAGGTGCTGCAGGAGAAACTCTTCAGCTGCTCTTTTGATGTTAAGTCTGTTTCTCCGTCAGAAGATGAACAGGCTTCATCATCTGAAATGAACAAAATGGTCATACATTTTGGGTTTTAAAATATATTTGAGATTTGTTTGTCACTCAGGATATATACAGAAATTATGTAATAATCTATTTAAGTCTAGGGGTGAACAATTAATAAAAAAAAAACAAAAAAAACAATCACAACATGGTTTAGTGCAGTTATCCAGTCACAAAAAGTTAAATATGTACTGACATACTGATAAAGTGAGTTTGGAAATGCAACATTCTCCACCCATTTCACCATATTTGTAATTTTACAGTATAATAGTGTTATTGCATTCGCAATGTATTTCTTTCATGATTTTATAATTAATAATAATTGTAAATTGATTTTTGGTCAAATTGTGCAGCCTTACTAACAGACACAGTAAATCTCACACAGCTAAAAAAACAAAAAAAAAAACAAAACAACTTCCCATAAAGAAAAAAAAATATATTACAATTTGCCATCATGTTCCCAGATTTCTCAGAAAATCTTCTCTCAAACCTGATCAGATCATTAAAGAAAAACAGCCAGTAAAAACCTGATCCTGCAGAGTCTCTGCTGACATTCAAGTGTCATAGAAATAACAAAAGGTCATAAAAGGAAGAAACAAACCTGGAGGAATGAAATCTTCATCATCATCTTCATCCTCATTATTCTCTATATCCTCCTGCTCTTCCTCATCAGTGTGTTGTTGTTCTTTCTCTGCGGTGGTTTCTTCTCCTCTGCTCTCGATCAGGTTCCTGCAGTCCACCAGTTTGACGGAGCACATCTTCAGCGGCGTCTGCAGCATCTTCTGTTCTCCAGCGTTACAGTCAGAGGTTTGATCAGTGGATTCATGATCCTGAGCGTCAGTATAACAGAGTAAAGTGAGGCTGAGCTCTGAGTCCTGTGTGTCTCTGGATCTCTGATCTCTGACGCTCCAGACTGAATCCTGAGCTTCTGTCCCATCAGTCACACCGCACTGAAACCTGCTCCACATCCTGACAAACACAATCAGTCCATATATCTAGCAATAGTATGATTCAAAATAAGATGTTACGTCACATAACAATCAGTCCGTATGAGCAGCTAAAGATGAAATGAAGATCTGTTCAAACCTCTCTGTTCAGTTTGTCTCCTCTTTCTCTCAGCTTTGTCTCCAGTGAAGCCACCTCTTTCTTCAGCTGACAGATTTCTGTGATGAAATCCTCAATATCCAGCATGGACAGATCAGTTCCTACTGATTTACAGCAGACCACATCCACCTGCGCTTTCATGCTCAACATCTGAACACAAACACTTCATGATTATTAAGAGATGCATTTATGATGAACTGATAAAAAATAAAAATAAAAATCAGAGCATAACTACAAAAAACTGAACAGCAAATAGAAAATTAACTTCTGGAGAATATTCAGAAACATTATTGTCAGTTATGTATTTGTTTAGACTTATTTGTTTAGTTTCATTTTTGAGTAGGGATATCACTTATATATATATATCTAACACTTCAATTTAGCTGCATTCAATAAACTATACATACACTTATAGTTATTGTAAATAGGACTGAGATTTAATCTATTTTAGGCATCCTTCAAAAGTGTTCAGCATACTACAATAGTTATATGTTTATATGCTGGACACTTTTACTTTAGAGTAAGCACAAATTTACCATTGTTTTACTGTAATTACAGTAAATAAAACAATGGTATATTAATGTGGTTTTATTACAAATACCCAAGTTAAACTATGGTTACTGTAATAAAACCTATATGTTAATTTTCCTAAACCAGCTTCATTTAAGCTCATTAACGCACTAAAGGTAACAAACACGTAAATAGTTAAAACACGTACCGAGTCTACAAGCGCTCCTCCAACCGTCTTTTTCTTCTTCAGTGCTTTTACCGGTGGATTTACTGGACTAAGATGGTCACAGCGCCTCCTACAGTACGAGAAGTGCACATCGTCCTGAGTGTTAGTACATATTCTATCTGCACCCGCTGACGGTGATCTCATTAAAATAAAAACCGCACATTTCATTTCAGTGTACACCTTCATGCTTCCACAGCCCAAAATAAAAATTTAATTCATTCAAATTATGACGGTGAACGTGTTATTAAACAGCGAAATCCAATCGAATGTGACACACGGGACACTAAAATGTACATCACATGGACACTTCTGAGTCTCGCCGGAAGTATGTCAGAGTATTTTTTGCCTATTCTTTTGAATTCTGACATACTTGTTTTTGTCACGTTTTTCACGTAGTAATACAATCGGGAAGCATGCAGTTTCATGTTTGAAGAACAGTAGGCAAAAAGTGCCCGGATGAAGGACCACCTCCAGCAAGATTCTGAAGTGTGCATCCGATAGACACTTAATGTCCTACAAGACCACCGGAGCAGATTTATGAATGGCTTAGTGACTCAACTGAACTGACTCTGGTAGGTTACATGACAGTAACACCATGGCAGATGTAGTACTTACATCCACATTTCATTCATATTATAATAGAACATACTTTTACTTTAAACAGTTACTAAACTGATTGAAATTAAAATGTAGTTCTTACTCACAGTATGTGATTTCAGTGAAGAGTTAGCCTTGGATGTCTGAAATATTAGCTTGGAGATGTTGAACAAACTTTGACTCTCTAACGCAAATGAAAGGAAATAACAGTCATTTCTAGCATAATGTGGCAGTATTTAAAAACTGCTAAAAGAAGCTGTGACAGTTTTGTGTGGTCATAATTCCAGATAACCCATAAACATTAATTCTATCTGATCTTTAATTCTATTTGACATTACAGTGAAGTTCAAGTAGCTGCCACAAAACCACCAAACTATTCCTCCCAGAGGATTCGTTTCTACCAAGTGAATATCTTACCTTACACAGCAGCATAAAAGAACAGTGATGAAATGGATAATTAATAAAACCATGGTTCTTTCTTGATTAAAAAGAAACCAGTCCAGCAATGAAAAACCAGAGTGTATTTGCCAGTGACTCTCCTTCATGCATTTCACCACATAAAACATGCTTTATGAAATCCAGACACTCATATTATTGTAGTATTTTATTCTGAGGATTGTTAATAGTTCTGTCTGGTTTAATATAAAAATCATTGCTCTACTCTATCAAACATGACTTTATATACAGCACTTGGATCAATCCACAACATTAAAAAAGTTCACTGCCCCCTACTGGCAGTAAGAGCTCAATGAACATTATCAGTTTTTTTCCCGAGATTGATTGATGAAAGTCACTCTGATGATTCTGGAGCAGTTTGTTCTTTAGTGTGTTTGTTCTGGTGGGTCTGAAAACTACCTAAATAAGCGAATCTCTCGCCGCAGATGGAGCAGGAGTAAGGTTTCTCTCCTGTATGAACTCGCTGATGGACCTTAAGGATGTCTAATCGAGCAAAAGTCTTGTCACACTGTGAGCATTTGAACGGTCTTTCTCCAGTATGAGTCCTCTTGTGGTTTTGTAAAATACTATGTTTACTGAAACTCATTCCACAGACGCTGCAGTGATGTGGTTTTACTCCAGTGTGGATTCTCTGATGAAAAAAAAAAGTACGTGGATCAGAAAAGCTCTTCCCGCAGTAGGAGCACAGATATGGTTTCTCTCCAGTGTGAATCCTCTCGTGACAATTCAGATGAGATTGTTTACAGAATCGTTTGTCACAGTGTTTGCACTGAAACGGTTTCTCATCAGAGTGTATATTTTGGTGTGACTTTAGAGAGCTTGAGTTTTTAAAGGTTTTCCCACATTCACTGCACTGATACGGTCTCTCATTGGTGTGAACACGCATATGTTTCTTCAGATGAGATCCCTGGCTGAAGCTCTTCTCACAGTGAGGACACTTGTGTGGTCTTTCTCCCGTGTGGATTCGCTTATGAGCATCAAGATTTGATTTGGTGCTGAAATACTTGTCACATTCACTGCAGTGGAAAGACTTTTCACCGTGACTCTTCAAGTGAACTTTTAGACTAGAATGAATAAAAAAAACCTTTCCACACTGTTCACAGTGAAACTCCTTCTTCCCGCTGTGCTCTTTTGAATGAAGTCTCCTCTCTTCTGCGGTAGGAAAGCGAATCTTGCATCTCCTACAGCTGAAGTCTTTCAGTTCTGTGTGTTTTCTCTCGTGTCTCGCTAAATGACCCCCTGAACTCAGTGTTTTTCCACAGGTGCTGCAGGAGAAACTCTTCAGCTGCTCTTTTGATGTTAAGTCTGTCTCTCCATCAGAAGATGAACAGCCTTTGTCATCTGAAATGAACAACAAAAAAAAAGTTATAAATTCTGGGTTTTAAAATATACATGATAAGAGTTTGTGTGAAACTCTGCAAGTTAGTTAAACTCATGCACAGCCATATTGATGAAGTGAGTTTGGAAATGCAACATTCTCCGCCAGTTTAACCATTTATAATGTAATGTTGCAGTATAATAGCATTATTGCAATCACAATGCATTTTTTTCATGTTTTTTAATTCTATCATGACAAAAATAATTGATATTTGATCTTTGGTCAAATCATGAAGCCTTACAAACAGGCACAGTAAACCTGTCTCTTTTAAAAAAACAAATTCTAGATCTCAACAGAGAGGAAAAAATGATAAAAAATACTATAATTTGCCATTATGCTCCCAAATATCTCAGAAAATCTTTCTTCAAACCTGATCACGTCAAGTCACCTTTATTTATATAGTGCTTTTAACAATACAGATTAGGAAAATAGTGTCAATAATGCAAAAGGACGATAGTAAACACTCAATTTTCAGTTAAAGGCAGTTCATCATTGAATTCAGTGATGTCATCATCCAGCTCAGTTTAGTTTAAATATTATCTGTGCAATCAAGTCGACAAAATCGCTGGATATTAAGTGTCCCCAATTAATGGCACTTTTCCACTGCGTGGTAAGACTTGGCTCGGTACGGCTCAGTAAGGTTTGCGTTTCCACTGTAGTTTACACGTCGTTATAGTTGTGCCACCTCTACTGCCACGACATCTGCGTCACCCCATCAAGCTCTCGCTGGATCCGCTCCTCTGCTATCAACCAGAGGAACATCTGTACTTCCTCAACAGACAACAAAACATTTTGGTTATTAAAAAAAGGTACGCTCTTTCAAAACAGTTGCGTTCGATCCATCGTTGGCTGTGCTGATTTAAATCTAGCGGTTCTTTTGTTTTTGTGTCGCAAGTTCAATGACACAGGAAGTGATTATTCTCTCCAGGCCAATCCGTGATCAGCAGTTTACGCGTCACGTTTTGGTAACGGTACGATTCACTTGGAATCTCAACAGAGGTGGTACTAAAAAATTACCAGTTACCGTACCCAGTGGAAACCCCCCCAAAAGTGAACCGTACCGAGCCGTACCATGCAGTGGAAAAGTGCCATAAGCAAGCCAAAGGTGACATCGGCAAGGAACCAAAACTCCATATGTGACAGAATGGAGAAAAAACCTTGGGAGAAACCAGGCTCAGTCGGGGGGCCAGTTCTCCTCTGACCAGACGAAATCAGCAGTTCAATACCAGGCTGCAGCAAAGTCAGATTGTGCAGAGGACTCAGAGAATCAGACCATCAGAGACCAACAGCCAATGAACCTGATTCTGCAGAGTCTCTGCTGACATTCAAGTGTCATAAAAGGAAGAAACACACCTGGAGGAATGAAATCTTCATCATCATCATCATCCCCATTATTCTCATCCTCCTCCTCTTCCTCATCAGTGTGTTGTTGTTCTTTCTCTGCGGTGGTTTCTTCTCCTCTGCTCTCGATCAGGTTCCTGCAGTCCACCAGTTTGACGGAGCACATCTTCAGCGGCGTCTGCAGCATCTGCTGTTCTCCAGCGTTACAGTCAGAGGTTTGATCAGTGGATTCATGATCCTGAGCATCAGTATAACAGAGTAAAGTGAGGCTGAGCTCTGAGTCCTGTGTGTCTCTGGATCTCTGATCTCTGACGCTCCAGACTGAATCCTGAGCTTCTGTCCCATCAGTCACACGCACTGAAAACCTGCTCCACATCCTGACAAACACAATCAGCTTATCAGTTCAGAATCATATATCAGTTGATTCTCACACTCATGAATCAACTTTAGAATGTACATTTAACATTTAATCATTTAGCAGACGCTTTTATCCAAAGCGACTTACAAATGAGAACAATAGAAGCAATCAGACCAACAAGAGAACAACAACAGTATACAAGTGCCATGACAAATCTCAGTTAGTCTAGGACAGAGCTCATAGCCAGGTTTTTTTTTTAAAGAATATGATAGACAAGAAAAGAAAAGGTAAGTACTATTATTAGTTGGCTAAGTGCTGGTGAAAAAGACGAGTCTTTAGATGTTTTTTGAAGATGAGTAAAGACTCAGCTGTTTGAATTGAGATCGGGAGGTCATTCCACCAGCTGGGCGCAGTCCAGGAAAAAGTCTGTGAGAGTGATTTTGAACCTCTTTGGGATGGCACCACAAGGCGTCGTTCACTTGCAGAGCGCAAACTTCTGGAGGGCACATAAGATTGAACTAATGAGCTTAGGTATATTGGTGCCGTGCCAGTGGTCATCTTGTAGGCAAGCATCAATACCTTGAATTTGATGCGAGCGGGGCTACTGGTAGCCAGTGTAACCTGATGAGGAGAGGAGTAACGTGAGCAGTTTTTGGCTCATTGAAGACAACCCTCGCTGCTGCATTCTGGATTAGTTGCAGAGGCTTGATAGTACATGCAGGAAGGCCCGCCAGGAGAGCATTAAAATAGTCCAGGCTGGAGAGAACAAGAGCTTGGACAAGAAGCTGGGTGGCTTGCTCTGACAGGAAGGGTCTAATCTTCCTAATGTTGTATAAGGCAAATCTGCAGGACCGAGTCATTGTAACAATGTTGTCTGTGAAGCTGAACTGATGATCCATCACAACTCCTAGGTTTCTGGCTGTCCAGGAAGGAGTTATGGTTGACGAACCCAGCTGTATAGAGAAGCTGTGATGAAACGATGGGTTAGCTGGAACCACCCAGCAGCAGTTCAGTCTTAGTAAGGTTGAGCTGAAGGTGATGGTCATTCATCCAGCTAGAAATGTCACTCAGACAGGCTGAAATGCGAGCAACTACCGTCGGGTCATCTGGTTGGAATGAGAACTAGAGTTGAGTGTCATCAGCATAGCAGTGATAAGAAAAGCCATGCTTCTGAATGACAGATCTTAATGACCTCATGTAGATGGAGAAGAGAAGTGGTCCAAGTACCGAGCCTTGAGGAACCCCAGTAGCAAGTTGTTGTGACTTAGAAACCTCACCCCTCCAAGACACCATGAAGGATCTATAAGAAACGTAGGACTTAAACCACAGGAGTGCGGTTCCAGAGATGCCCATCTTTCTGAGGGTGGACAGTAGAATCTGGTGATTAACTGTGTCAAAAGCAGCAGACAGATCCAGCAAGATGAGTATCAAGGATTTTGAAGCTGCTCTTGCCAGTCGCAAGGCTTCAGTAACCGAGATCAGGGCAGTCTCAGTTGAGTGGCCGCTTTTGAAGCCAGACTGGTTGCTGTCCAGGATATTGTTCTGTACAAGAAACATGGAGAGCTGGTTGAACACGACTCGCTCAAGTGTCTTTGCAATGAATGGAAGAAGGGATACCGGTCTGTAGTTTTCTAGAAGTGCTGGATTTAGAGATGGTTTCTTCAGCATCAGGCTTACCCGAGCTTGCTTAAATGCTGAGGGAACTGTACCAGAGCGAAGAGAGGAGTTGATAATGTGAGTAAGTGAAGGTATGACTGAAGAAGAAATCGCTTGAAGGAGGTGAGTGGGGAATGTAAAGTTATAATTCAGCCAAAAATTAAAATTCTGTCATTAATCACTCACCCTCATGTCATTTCAAACCTGTAAGACCTCCATTCATCTTCGGAACACAAATTAAGATATTTTTGATGAAATCTGAGAGCTTTCTGATCCTCTCATAGACAGCAATGCAACTGAAATGTTCCCAGGCCCAGAAACGTAGTAAGGACTTTGGTTAAATAGTCCATGTGATATCAGTGGTTCATCCGTAATGTTATGAAGCTATGAGAATATTTTTTTGTGCACAAAGAAAACAAAACTAACAAGTTTATTCATCAATTTCCTCTCTTCCGTGTCAGTCTCTATTGCTCGTTCACATGCTGACACAAGAGCTGATGATTCAGAGCAACTGAACACCCTCAACAATCTCCCCATGATGCTTCCACTCATACCTGTGTTTTGTAAATTTCAGAAATCGTCTTATCTTTCATTGACCTGGTTTGAAGTCGTCTAGTGAAAAATGTTCACTGCATGACCTCATTTGCTTGACACATCGAAGCAGTAAATCAACATCCCGCTCAAAAGCCAGCAGCCATAGCATCTGTCGCTCTGAATCTTTTAATTGCTCTAAATTGTTTATATACTGAGAAAGAAAGGTAAGCCTTTAATCTATCAGCGTTGGTAATTC
This sequence comes from Cyprinus carpio, assembly GCF_018340385.1. Lineage (NCBI taxonomy): Eukaryota > Metazoa > Chordata > Actinopteri > Cypriniformes > Cyprinidae > Cyprinus > Cyprinus carpio. The sequence continues at coordinate 31,750,677 of NC_056597.1, forward strand.
ACTTTTACGTACTGTCACTGGTTTCTCGCAATTCAGGCATCCAGGAAATGTACACTTTAGCACCATTTGAAAGACAACACCAAGACGTAAAGCACAATCAATGCAGAATTCAATAGCTTGCATACAGCATGCGTCTTCCTCGTCTTGTAAACAAGGTGCAGCGCATCAGCAGCATCACACGCATGTGTCATGGTACACTGTAAAAATAATCTGCAAAATTTAGGGTAAAAAAAGCAGCTGTGGTTGCCAGAATTTTACCTTAAAAAATACGGTAGCAACATTTTAGGGTTTACAGTTTTAACTTAAATTTACATTGAAATGCCGTAATTTCATTAAGTGATATAATGTTAATATACCAACCTATGGAAGTACTGAAATCTGTTTTGTACCTTTGTAATACACTGATGTCAACCAAAAGCAGTCGGTGATGAGAGTCACATGATGAACCAAAGCCCATCACAAGCAGCTTTTAAATAATAACATATATAGAAGTTGCTCAGTGTCATTCACACAAACACTAAACACACACGAAACTGAAATAACACAATAAACATTCATTTAACAACATTAGATGTAACATACAAAAAAAAAAACAAAAAAACTAAATTTAACAAAAAAAAAAAAAAAATTCAAAATTGAAATGCAAGGAACAGGGAATCCAAGAAATCAAAATTTACGGTTCCAAAAATAGTATATTACCGTGAAATTACATGTAATGTCCAATACAGTTTTTCACCGTATATAGTAGGGAACTTACTGTTAACCATTTAACAGGATTTTACTATAGCATTTTTAGAGTCTTTTAACATGGATGTGTCATAGACTGACATGGAAGAGAACACATTGGATAAAGTAATTATTTTTGCGGAGTGCCTATGTACACTGTTCTGGGCCTGGGAACATTTCTGCTGCATTGCTGTCTATGGAGGGTCAGAAAGCTCTCAGATTTCATTAAAAATATCTTAATTTGTGTTCCGAAGATGAACGAAGGTTTTACAGGTTTGGAATGACATGAGGGTGAGTGATTAATGAAAGAATTTTAATTTTTGGGTGAACTATACCTTTAATAGAAGCTATACACATTTTTACTGGACAAACTGACAGTGACTGAGATGAAGGATGAAATGAAGATCTGTTCAAACCTCTCTGTTCAGTTTGTCTCCTCTTTCTCTCAGCTTTGTCTCCAGTGAAGCCACCTCTTTCTTCAGCTGACAGATTTTCTGTGATGAAATCCTCAATATCCAGCATGGACAGATCAGTTCCTACTGATTTACAGCAGACCACATCCACCTGCGCTTTCATGCTCAACATCTGAACACAAACACTTCATGATTATTAAAAGATGTGTTTATGATGAACTGATAAAAAAAACAAAACAAAATCAGAGCATAACTACACAGAACTGAATAAAGAAAATTAACTTCTGGAGAATAATCAGAAACATGTCAGATATGAATGTATTTGTTTGGACTCATCTGTTTAGGTTCACTGTTGAGTAGGAATATCAACTATATACTTATTATTATTATTATTATTTTTAATATCCAACACTTCAATTTAGCTGCATTTAAACAATATCCCATAACTTACATTTAATCCTTCAGTGTCCAGCATACTACAATAGTTATATGGTTATATGCTTTTACAATGATATATTTGTGATTAGCCTAATGTGGTTTTATTACAAATACCCAAGTTAAACTATGGTTACTGTAATAAAACCTATATGTTAATTTTCCTAAACCAGCTTCATTTAAGCTCATTAACGCACTAAAGGTAACAAAAACACGTAAATAGTTAAACACGTACCGAGTCTACAAGCGCTCCTCCAACCGTCTTTTCTTCTTCAGTGCTTTTACCGGTGGATTTACTGGACTAAGATGGTCACAGCGCCTCCTACAGTACGAGAAGTGCACATCTGTCTGAGTGTTAGTACATATTCTATCTGCACCCGCTTTTCTCATTAAAATAAAAACCGCACATTTCATTTCAGTGTACACCTTCATGCTTGCACAGCCCAAAATACACGATTACGTTTTTGAAATGTATAAACTGAAGTGTTTAATGGTTTTATTATGGCAAAATAAAAATTTAATTCATTCAAATTATGACGGTGAACGTGTTATTAAACAGCGAAATGCAATCAAATGTGACACGTGGGACACTAAAATGTACATCACATGGACACTTCAGAGTCTCGCCGGAAGTATGTCAGAGTATTTTTTGCCTATTCTTTTGAATTCGGACATACTTGTTTTTGTCACGTTTTTCACGTAGTAATACAATCGGGAAGCATGCAATTTCATGTTTGAAGAACAGTAGGCAAAAAGTGCCCGGATGAAGGACCACCTCCAGCAAGATTCTGAAGTGTGCATCCGATAGACACTTAATGTCCTACAAGACCACCGGAGCAGATTTATGAATGACTTAGTGACTCAACTGAACTGACTCTGGTAGGTTACATGACAGTAACACCATGGCAGATGTAGTACTTACATCCACATTTCATTCATATTATCCTCATTCATATTACACTGAACAAAAAAATAAACGCAACATTTTTGTTTAACCCCATTTTTCATGATCTGAACTCAAAGATCTAAGACTTTTTCTATGTACAAAAAAAGGCCTATTTCTCTCAAATATTGTTCACAAATCTGTCTAAATCTGTGGTTGTTGATTGTGGCCTGTGAGATGTTGGTCCACTCCTCTTCAGTGGCTGTGTGAAGTTGCTAGATATTGGCAGGAACTGGAACACGCTGCCGTATACGCGATCCAGAGCATCCCAAACATGCTCAATGGGTGACATGTCTGGTGAGTATGCTGGCCATGCAAGAACTGGGATGTTTTCAGCTTCCAGGAATTGTGTACAGATCCTTGCAACCTGGGGCCGTGCATTATCATGCTTCAATATAAGGTGATGGTTGTGGATGAATGGCACAACAATGGGCCTCAGGATCTCATCACGGTATCTCTGTGCATTACAAAATGCCATCAATAAAATGCACCTGTGTTCGTTGTCCATAACATATGCCTGCCCATACCATAACCCCACTGCCACCAAGGGCCACTCGATCCACAATGTTGACATCAGCATACCGCTCACCCACACGACCCCATACATGCTGTCTGCCATCTGCCCTGTACAGTGAAAACCGGGATTCAGCCGTGAAGAGAACACCTCTCCAAAGTGCCAGACACCATCGAATGTGAGCATTTGCCCACTCAAGTCGGTTACGACGACGAACTGCAGTCAGGTCGAGACCCCGATGAGGACGGCGAGCATGCAGATGAGCTTCCCTGAGACGGTTTCTGAAGACCGTGCAGAAATTCTTTGGTTATGCAAACCGATTGTTGCAGCAGCTGTCTGGGTGGCTGGTCTCAGACGATTGTTGGTGATTTTAATATCCATGTTGATAATGAAAAAGATGCATTGGGATTAGCATTTATAGACATTCTGAGCTCTATTGGGGTTAGACAACACGTCTCATGACCTACTTATTGTTGAAATCATACTCTAGATCTAATACTGTCACATGGAATTGATGTTGATGGTGTTGAAACTATGCAGCCAAGCGATGATATCTCAGATCATTATTTAGTTTTGTGCAAACTTCATATAGCTAAAACTGTAAATTCCACTTCTTGTTACAAGTATGGTAGAACCATCACTTCTACCACAAAAGACTACTTTGTAAGTAATCTTCCTGATGTATCCCAATTCCTTAGCATATCGAAAACATCAGAACAACTTGATGATGTAACAAAAACTATGGACTCTCTCTTTTCTTGCATTTTAAATACAGCTGCTCCTTTACGCTTAAGGAAGGTTAAGGAAAACAGTCTGACACCCTGGTATAATGAGCACACTCGCACCCTAAAGAGACCAGCCCGGAAAATGGAGCGCAGCTGGAGGAAAACAAAACTAGAGGTATTTCGTATTGCTTGGCAGGAAAGTATCATATCCTACAGAAAAGCATTAAAAACTGCTAGATCTAATTACTTTTCGTCTCTTATAGAAGAAAACAAACATAACCCCAGGTATTTATTTAACACAGTGGCTAAATTAATGAAAAATAAAGCATCATCAAGTGTTGAGATTTCCCAACATCACAGCAGTAATGACTTTATGAACTACTTTAGTTCTACGATTGGTACTATTAGAGATAAAATTGTAATCATGCAGCCTTCAGCTACAGTATCGCATCAGACAGTGCACTATAGATCCCCTGAGGAACAGTTCCACTCATTCTCTACTATAGGAGAGGAAGAATTGTATAAACTTCTTAAATCATCTAAACCAACAACATGTATGTTAGACCCTATTCCATCTAAGCTCCTAAAAGAGGTGCTTCCAGAAGTCATAGATCCTCTTCTGACTATTATTAATTCCTCATTATCATTACGATATGTCCCCAAAACCTTTAAACTGGCTGTTATTAAGCCTCTCATCAAAAAACCACAACTTGACCCCAAAGAACTAGTTAATTACAGACCGATCTCGAATTTCCCTTTTCTGTCCAAGATACTACAAAAGGTAGTATCCTCACAATTATATTCCTTCTTAGAGAAAAATGGCATCTGTGAGGATTTCCAGTCAGGATTTAGACCATATCATAGTACTGAGACAGCTCTCCTTAGAGTTACAAATGACCTGCTCTTATCATCTGATCGTGGTTGTATCTCTCTATTAGCGCTATTGGATCTCAGTGCTGCGTTTGACACTATTGACCACAACATTCTTTTACATAGACTAGAAAACTTTGTTGGCATTAATGGAAGTGCATTAGCATGGTTTAAATTAAAACTTATATGACCGCCATCAATTCGTAGCAGTAAATGAAGAGGTATCATATCGATCACAAGTGCGGTATGGAGTACCTCAAGGCTCAGTACTAGGGACATTACTCATCACGCTCTGCATATTACCCTTGGGAGATATCATCAGGAAACACAGTGTTAGCTTTTACTGTTATGCTGATGATACTCAGCTCTATATTTCTTCACGGCCCGGCGAAACATACCAATTTGAAAAACTAACGGAATGCATAGTCAATATAAAAAACTGGATGACGAGTAATTTCTTTCTAAATTCTGAAAAAAAAAAAAAAAAAAAATCTGAAAAAACAGAGGTGTTAATTATAGGACCTAAAAACTCTGCATGTAATAACATAGAACACTGTCTAAGACTTGATGGCTGCTCTGTCAATTCTTCGTCATCAGTTAGGAACCTAGGTGCAATCTTTCCTTAGAAAGCCACGTTTCTAACATTTGTAAAACTGCATTTTTCCATCTCAAAAATATATCTAAATTACGGCCTATGCTCTCAATGTCAAATGCAGAAATGTTAATCCATGTGTTTATGACCTCAAGGTTAGATTATTGTAATGCTTTATTGGGTGGTTGTACTGCACGCTTAATAAACAAACTCCAGCTAGTCCAAAATGCAGCAGCTAGAGTTCTTACTAGAACCAGGAAGTATGACCATACAGGTGCTGGTCATATAATTAGAATATCATCAAAAAATTGATTTATTTCACTAATTCCATTCAAAAAGTGAAACTTGTATATTATATTCATTCATTACACACAGACTGATATATTTCAAATGTTTATTTCTTTTAATTTTGATGATTATAACTGACAACTAAGGAAATTCAGTATCTCAGAAAAACCAAATTCAGTATCTCAGAAAATTAGAATATTACTTAAGACCAATACAAAGAAAGGATTTTTAGAAATCTTGGCCAACTGAAAAGTATGAACATGAAAAGTAGGAGCATGTACAGCACTCAATACTTAGTTGGGGCTCCTTTTGCCTGAATTACTGCAGCAATGCCGCGTGGCATGGAGTCGATCAGTCTGTGGCACTGCTCAGGTGTTATGAGAGCCCAGGTTGCTCTGATAGTGGCCTTCATCTCTTCTGCATTCTTGGGTCTGGCATATCGCATCTTCCTCTTCACAATACCCCATAGATTTTCTATGGGGTTAAGGTCAGGCGAGTTTGCTGGCCAATTAAGAACAGGGATATCATGGTCCTTAAACCAGGTACTGGTAGCTTTGGCACTGTGTGCAGGTACCAAGTCCTGTTGGAAAATGAAATCTGCATCTCCATAAAGTTTGTCAGCAGCAGGAAGCATGAAGTGCTCTAAAACTTCCTGGTATACTGCTGCGTTGACCTTGGACCTCAGAAAACACAGTGGACCAACACCAGCAGATGACATGGCACCCAAACCATCACTGACAGTGGAAACTTTACACTGGACCTCAAGCAATGTGGATTGTGTGCCTCTCCTCTCGTCCTCCAGACTCTGGGACCCTGATTTCCAAAGGAAATGCAAAATTTACTTTCATCAGAGAACATAACTTTGGACCACTCAGCAGCAGTCCAGTCCTTTTTGTCTTTAGCCCAGGCGAGACGCTTCTGAGTGGCTTGACACAAGGAATGCAACAGCTGAAACCCATGTCTTGCATACGTCTGTGCGTAGTGGTTCCTGAAGCAATGACTCCAGCTGCAGTCCACTCTTTGTGAATCTCCCCCACATTTTTGAATGGGTTTCGTTTCACAATCCTCTCCAGGGTGCGGTTATCCCTATTGCTTGTACACTTTTTTCTATCACATCTTTTCCTTCCCTTCGCCTCTCTACTAATGTGCTTGGACAAAGAGCTCTGTGAACAGCCAGCCTCTTTTGCAATGACCTTTTGTGTCTTGCCCTCCTTGTGCAAGGTGTCAGTAGTCGTCTTTTGGACAACTGCCAAGTCAGCAGTCTTCCCCATGATTGTGTAGCCTACAGAACTAGACTGAAAGACCATTTAAAGGCCTTTGCAGGTGTTTTGAGTTAAATAGCTGATTAGAGTGTGGCACCAGGTGTCTTCATTATTGAACCTTTTCACAATATTCAAATTTTCTGAGATACTGAATTTGGAATTTTCCTTAGTTGTCAGTTATAATCATCAAAATTAATAGAAACAAACATTTGAAATATATCAGTCTGTGTGTAATGAATGGATATAATATACAAGTTTCACTTTTTGAATGGAATTAGTGAAATAAATCAACTTTTTGATGATATTCTTATTATACGACCAGCACCTGTATTAGCCCGGTTCTGTCAACACTGCACTGGTTCCCTATTAAACATTGGATAGATTTTAAAATCTTGCATATTACTTATAAACCCCTGATTGGTTTAGCACCTCAGTATTTGAACGAGCTCTTGTTAAATTATAGTCCTCCACGTCCGCTGCGTTCTCAAAACTCAGGCAATTTGATAACACGTAGAATATCAAAGTCAACTGTGGGAGGCAGATCCTTTTCCTATTTAGCGCCTAAACTCTGTAATAACCTACCTAACATTGTTCGGGAGGCAGACACACTCTTGCAGTTTAAATCTAGATTAAAGACCTATCTCTTTAACCTGGCTTACACATAACACACTAATACGGTTCTAATATCCAAATCCGTTAAAGGATTTTAGGCTGCATTAATTAGGTAAACCAGAACCACTTCCCATAACACCTGATGTACTTGCTACATCATTAGAAGAATAGCACCTACGCTACATTTACATTTACATTTAATCATTTAACAGACGCTTTTATCCAAAGCGACTTACAAATGAGAACAGTAGAAACAATCAGATCAACGAGAGAAAACAACAACGGTATACAAGTGCTATGACAATTCTCAGTTACTCTAGTACAGAACACGTAGCCAGGTTTTTTTTTTTTTTTTTTTTTTTTTTTTTTGAATATGATAGACAAGAAAAAGGAAAAGGTAAGTACTAGTATTAGTTGGTTAAGTGCAGGCGAAAAAGATGAGTCTTTAGATGTTTTTTGAAAATGAGTAAAGACTCAGCTGTTCGAATTGAGATCGGGAGGTCATTCCACCAGCTGGGTGCAGTCCAGGAAAAAGTCTGTGAAAGTGATTTTGAACCTCTTTGGGATGGCACCACAAGGCGTCGTTCACTTGCAGAGCGCAAACTTCTGGAGGGTGCATAAGATTGAACTAGTGAGTTTCGGTATGTTGGTGCCGTGCCAGTGGTCGTTTTGTAGGCAAGCATCAGAACCTTGAATTTGATGCGAGCGGCTACTGGTAGCCAGTGTAACCTGATGAGGAGAGGAGAAACATGAGCTGTTTTTGGCTCATTGAAGACAACCCTCGCTGCTGCATTCTGGATCAGTTGTAGAGGCTTGATAGTACATGCAGGAAGGCCCGCCAGGAGAGCATTGCAATAGTCCAGTCTGGAGAGAACAAGAGCTTGGACAAGAAGCTGGGTGGCTTGCTCTGACAGGAAGGGTCTAATCTTCCTAATGTTGTATAAGGCAAATCTGCAGGACCGGGTCGTTGTAGCAATATGGTCTGTGAAGCTTAACTGATGATCCATCACAACTCCTAGGTTTCTGGCTGTCCTGGAAGGAGTTATGGTTGACGAACCCAGCTGTATAGAGAAGTTGTGATGAAACGATGGGTTAGCTGGAAGCACCAGCAATTCAGTCTTAGTAAGGTTGAGCTGAAGGTGATGGTCATTCATCCAGCTAGAAATGTCACTCAGACAGGCTGAAATGCGAGCAACTACCGTCGGATCATCTGGTTGGAATGAGAAGTAGAGTTGAGTATCATCAGCGTAGCAGTGATAGGAAAAGCCATGCTTCTGAATGACAGATCCTAATGACATCATGTAGATGGAGAAGAGAAGCGGTCCAAGTACTGAGCACTTTTGAAGCCAGATTGGTTGCTGTCCAGGAGGTTGTTCTGTACAAGAAACATAGAGAGCTGGTTGAACACAGCTCGTTCGAGTGTCTTTGCAATGAATGGAAGAAGGGATATCGTTCTGTAGTTTTCTAAAAGTGCTGGATTTAGAGATGGTTTCTTCAGCAGTGGGCTTACCCGAGCCTGCTTAAATACTGAGGGAAATGTTCCAGAGTGAAGAGAGGAGTTGATAATGTGAGTAAGTGAAGGTATGACTGAAGAAGAAATCGCTTGAAGGAGGTGAGTGGGGATCGGATCCAGTGGGCAAGTAGTAGGATGACTGGACAGGATAAGTTTGGAAACGTCCGTCTCTGAGAGTGGAGAGAAGGAGGAGAAAGAGTGAGCATTAGTCGTTGTGAAGTTATCCTCAGTCTGCGGTGTGGAGAATTGGTCATTGATGGTTCTTGTCTTATTTGTGAAGAAAACTGCAAAGTCATCAGCTGTAAGAGTCGATGGAGGAGGAGGTGGAGGCGGATTAAGAAGAGAAGAGAAGGTTTTGAAGAGTGTCCGAGCATCACAACAGTTGTTAATCAACAGACACTCCGTTGTTAATCAACAGAGTGTCCGAGCGTCACAACAGTTGTTAATCAACAGTTGTTAACACTAATATTAGTCTGTTTCTCTCTTATTCCGAGGTCACCGTAGCCACCAGATCCAGTCTGTATCCAGAACAGATGGTCACTGCAGTCACCCAGATCCAGTACGTATCCAGCCCAGATGGTGGATCAACACCTAGAAAGGATCTCTACAGCCCTGAAAGACAACGGAGACCAGGACAACTAGAGCCCCAGAGACAGATCCCCTGTAAAGACCTTGTCTCAGACGACCACCGGGACAAGACCACAGGAAACAGATGATTCTTCTACACAATCTGACTGAAAACTTTACTTGACTCTGACTCTCTATTGCAAATCAAAGGAAATAACAATCATTTATAGCCATAATGTGGCAGTATTAAAAACTGCTAAAAGAAGCTGTGAGATTTGTGTGGTCATAATTCCAGATAACCCATAAACATACACTTTAATTCTATCTGATCTTTAATTCTATTTGACATTACAGTGAAGTTCAAGTAGCTGCCACAAAACCACCAAACTATTCCTCCCAGAGGATTCGTTTCTACCAAGTGAATAGCTTACCTTACACAGCAGCATAAAAGAACAGTGATGAAATGGATAATTAATAAACCATGGTTCTTTCTTGATTAAAAGAAACCAGTCCAGCAATGAAAAAGCAGAGTGTATTTGCCAGTGACTCTCCTTCATGCATTTCACCACATAAAACATGCTTTATGAAACAAAGACGATCATATTATTGTAGTATTTTATTCTGAGGATTTTTAATAGTTCTGTCTGGTTTAATATAAAAATCATTGGTCTGCTCTATCAAACATGACTTTACATACAGCACTTGGATCAATCTACCACATTAAAAAAAGTTCACTGCCCCCTACTGGTAGTAAGAGCTCAATGAACATTATCAGTTTTTTTCCCAGATTGATTGATGAAAGTCACTCTGATGATTCTGGAGCAGTTTGTTCTTTAGTGTGTTTGTTCTGGTGGGTCTGAAAACTACCTAAATAAGCGAATCTCTCGCCGCAGATGGAGCAGGAGTAAGGTTTCTCTCCTGTATGAACTCGCTGATGGACCTTAAGGATGTCTAATCGAGCAAACGTCTTGTCACACTGTGAGCATTTGAACGGTCTTTCTCCAGTATGAATCCTCTTGTGGTTTTGTAAAGAACAATGTTTACGGAAACTCATCCCACAGACGCTGCAGTGATGTGGTTTTTCTCCAGTGTGGACTCGCTTATGAGAAAAAAAAGTACGTGGATCAGAAAAGCTCTTCCCGCAGTAGGAGCACAGATATGGTTTCTCTCCGGTGTGAATCCTCTCGTGACAATTCAGATTAGATCTTTGACGGAATCGTTTGTCACAGTGTTTGCACTGAAACGGTTTCTCACCTGAGTGTACACCTTGGTGTGACTTTAGAGAGCTTGAGTTTGTGAAGGTTTTCCCACATTCACTGCACTGATACGGTCTCTCATTGGTGTGCAAACGCACATGTTTCTTCAGATGAGATCCATAACTGAAGCTCTTCTCACAGTGAGGGCACTTGTAAGGTCTTTCTCCTGTGTGTTTTCGGTTATGAACATCAAGATTTCCTTTGGTGCTGAAATACTTGTCACATTCACTGCAGTGGAAAGACTTTTCACCGTGACTCTTCAAGTGAACTTTAAGAACGAATGAAAAAAAAAATCCTTCCCGCACTGTTCACAGTGAAACTCCTTCTTCCCGCTGTGCTCTTTTGAATGAAGTCTCCTCTCTTCTGCGGTAGGAAAGCTGATGTTGCATCTCCTACAGGTGAAGTCTTTCTGTTCTGTGTGTTTTCTCTCGTGTCTCGCTAAATGACCCTCTGAACTCAGTGTTTTTCCACAGGTGCTGCAGGAGAAACTCTTCAGCTGCTCTTTTGATGTTAAGTCTGTTTCTCCGTCAGAAGATGAACAGCCTTTATTGTCTGAAATTAGCAAAAAAAATAATGGTTATAAATTCTGGGTTTTTAAATATATTTGAGATTTGTTTGTGTCACTCAAGAAACATACAGAAATTCTGTAATATCGAAGTCTAGGGGTGAACAATTAATAAAAAAATCACAATGTGGTTTAGTGCAGTTATCCAATTGCCTAAAGCCTACAAGTTAATTAAATAAACCCATGCACAGACATATTAATAAAGTGAGTTTAGAAATGCAACATTCACCGCCCATTTCATCATATTTACAATGTAATTTTGCAGTATAATAATATTACTGCAATCACAATGTATTTCTTTCATAATTTTATCATTTATAATAATTAATTGAAATTCGATTTTTGACCAAACTGTGCAGTCTTACTAACAGACACAGCAAATCTGGCACACTTAAAAAACATATTCTAGATCAAAATCTCAACAGAGAAAAAAAAAATACTAGAATATGCCATTATGTTCCCAAGTATCTCAGAAAGTCTTCTCTCAAACCTGATCAGATCATTAAAGAAAAACAGCCAGTAAAAACCTGATCCTGCAGAGTCTCTGCTGAAATTCAAGTGTCAGAGAAATAACAAACGGTCATAAAAAGAAGAAACAAACCTGGAGGAATGAAATCTTCATCATCATCATCCTCATTATTCTCATCATCCTCCTGCTCTTCCTCATCAGTGTGTTGTTGTTCTTTCTCTGCGGTGGTTTCTTCTCCTCTGCTCTCGATCAGGTTCCTGCAGTCCACCAGTTTGACGGAGCACATCTTCAGCGGCGTCGTCTGCAGCATCTGCTGTTCTCCAGCATTACAGTCAGAGGTTTGATCAGTGGATTCATGATCCTGAGCGTCAGTATAACAGAGTAAAGTGAGGCTGAGCTCTGAGTCCTGTGTGTCTCTGGATCTCTGATCTCTGACGCTCCAGACTGAATCCTGAGCTTCTGTCCCATCAGTCACACGCACTGAAACCTGCTCCACATCCTGACAAACACAATCAGCTTATCAGTTCAGAATCATATATCAGTTGATTCTGACAGTCATGAATCAACTTTGAAACGTTAAGGTATAGTTCACCCTAAAATGAAAATTCTGTCACTCACCCTCATGTAATTTCAAGCCTGTAAGCCCTCTGTTCATCTTCGGAACACAAATTAAGATAATTTCGATGAAAACTCAGAGCTTTCTGATCCTACATAGACAGCAATGCAACTGAAATGTTCCCAGGCCCAGAAACGTAGCAAGGACTTTGGTTAAATAGTCCATGTGATATCAGTGGTTCATCCGTAATGTTATGAAGCAATGAGAATATTTTTTGTACACAAAGAAAACAAAACTAACAAGTTTATTCAGCAATTTCCTCTCTTTCGTGTCAGTCTCTACTGCTCGTTCACATGCTGACGCAAAAGCTAATGATTCAGAGCAACTGAACACCCTCAACAATCTCCCCATGATGCTTGCACTCATACCTCTGTTTTTTAAATTTCAGAAATCATCGTATCTTTCATTGACCTGGTTTGAAGTCGTCTAGTGAAAAATGTTCGAATATCGAAGCAATAAATCAACATCCCGCTCAAAAGCCAGCAGCCATAGCTTTTGTCGCTCTGAATCATTTACTGGCTCTGCACAAGCAGTTCTGTCTTGGCAAAGTGGAGAAGAAGGTGATGATCCTTTATCCAGCAAGAAATGTCTGTTAGACAAGCTGAGATGCGAGCAGCTATCGTTGGATGATCAGGATGGAATGAGAGGTAGAGTTGAGTGTCATCAGCATAGCAATGGTATGAAAAGCCATGTTTCTGAATGACAGAACCTAGTGATGCCATGTAGACAGAGAAAAGAAGTGGTCCAAGAACCGAGCCCTGAGGCACCCCAGTAGCTAGATGTTGTGACTTGGACACCTCGCCTCTCAAAGATATCTTAAAGGACCTATCTGAGAGATAAGACTCAAACCACTGGAGTGCGGTTCCTGGGATGCCCTTTGCCAGCAGGGTTGACAGGAGGATCTGGTGGTTAACTGTGTCAAAAGTAGCAGACAGATCCAGCAAAATAAGTATTGAAGATTTGGATTACGCTCCTGCCAGTCTTAGTGCTTCAACAACGGAGAGCAAGGCAGTCTCGGTTGAATGTCCACTTCTGAAACCAGATTGGTTGGTTGTCAAGCAGGTTGTTCTGTGTGAGAAAGGCAGAGACTTGGTTGAACACAACTCGTCCAAGTGTTTTTGCAATGAAAGGAAGAAGGGAAACTGGTCTGTAGTTCTCTAAAAGAGTTGGGTTGAGGGTGGGTTTCTTAAGTAGTGGAGTTATATGAGCCTGTCTAAATGATGAGGGGAAAACACCTGTATGAAGGGATGTGTTGATGTGAGTGAGTGCAGGTACAGCTGCAGGAGAAATGGCTTGATGGATATGAGATGGAATAGGATCAAGCGGACAAGTAGTAGGATGATTAGAAAGAATGAGTTTGGAGACTTCTGCCTCAGAGAGTGAAAAGAAGGATGTAAATGAGTGTATGTTTGCTGGTAAGATGTGCTTGACAGATTGTGGTGTGGAAAAGTGTGCACTGATGGTTTTCATTTTATTAATGAAGAATGTGGCAAAGTCGTCAGCTATTAGAGTTGATGAAGGAGGGGGAGGAGGAGGACAAAGGAGGAAGGAAAATGTTTTAAAGAGCATGCGTTAGATGAATTGTTAATTTTGTTATGATAGAATGTCTCTTTAGCAGTGGAGACATTAGCAGAGAAGGAAGGGAGGAGTGACGAATACACATTAAGGTCAGTAGGATTTTTGGATTTGCACCAAACCCTTTCAGCAGCCCTGAGCTTAGAATCATGCTTGCTTAGAACATCAAACAGCCAAGGAGCAGAAAGTGTGGTACGGCCTGGCCTGGAAGACAAGGGGCAGACAGTGTCTAAACAAGATGTAAGAGTGGAGCAGAAAGTATCAGCAGCACTGTTAGCATCAAGAGATGTTAACCGTTTAGGGGAAGGAAGTGAAGATGAAACCATAGCAGATAGCCGGGAAAGTGAGAGTGAGCGAAGGTTACGTTGAAAGATGACATGTGGAGGGGTATCTGTTGTGTCAGGGAGCATGTGGAGGTTGAGAGTGAGGAGTAAGTGATCCGAGGTGTGCAGTGGAGTAACCAGTACATGACCAGTGGAGCAGTGTCATGTGTAAATAAGGTCCAGTTGGTTGCCTGATTTGTGAGAAGCAGTAGTTGACACTCTCTTGAGATCAAAAGAGGCAAGCAGAGTGTGGAAGTCTGCAAATATCGGTTTATCTAGCTGGATGTTGAAGTCTCCAAGCATAACTAGAAGAGTACCATCTTCAGGAAAGGTTGAGAGCAGCACATCTCATTCTTCTACAAAGTTACCTAGTGGTCCTGGGGGTCGATAAACAACTACAAAATGGATTTTAAAAGGGTGGGTAATAGTGGCCGAATGTGATTCAAAGGAGCTGTTGATAAGGTAAAGGAATACATTTCCAATCATTAGAGATAAGCAGACTAGTACCTCCACCTCTTCCAGTCAAACGGGGAGTGTGGGAAAATAAGAAATAATTGGAGAGTGCTGGAGGAGTAGCAGTGTCCTCTAGTTTGATCCACGTCTCTATCAGGGCAAATAATCAAAAAGTTGAAAATAAAGTATGGGGAAGGGTTTGTGTAGGGAGGGCTTATACTGTCCCAATAAAGTGGCATCCATTTAATAATCTGAATTAAAATTATAATTTACACTCATTGCATTATTACTGCATTCTGTTTTATAATGTACTACAATACTGAGGTGCAGATAATTGCAATAAGTAGTTTAAATAGCAGAAAATCCTGCTATTTTAACAGTGTAAAGCCAGGGTCACATAGACTCTGAGCATGCAAAATTCCCTCGCATGCTGCAAAGATCATGATATCACGTCATGCTCGGCAGCATCTAATAATACATCTAAAATGTAAAAACATACTATCTTCTCCACTTTCCCGCAGCGCTGCAGTTTTAAATTTATGTTCTTTTAATTCAGCTACGAGGTCATGCTGTGACGTATCGATCTGCTGTCGGTCACACAGTGTCACATGATGCGAATTCACAGGTCAGACTTCACCAAACTTGAACTTAAACTTGTCTTACGGATTTGGAATGACATGAGGGTGAATGATTAATGACAGTATTTTCATTTTTGGGTGAACTTTACTTTTAATAGAAGCTACACACATTTTTACTGGACAAACTGACAGTGATTGAGTTGAAGGATGAAATGAAGATCTGTTCAAACCTCTCTGTTCAGTTTGTCTCCTCTTTCTCTCAGCTTTGTCTCCAGTGAAGCCACCTCTTTCTTCAGCTGACAGATTTCTGTGATGAAATCCTCAATATCCAGCATGGACAGATCAGTTCCTACTGATTTACAGCAGACCACATCCACCTGCGCTTTCATGATCAACATCTGAACACAAACATTTCATGATTATTACAATATTTATTATAAATATACAGTATTTATAATAAACTGATCAAACTAAAAATCAGAGCGGAAATACACAGAAATGAATAAATAAAATAACTTCTGGAGAATATTCAGAAACATGTCAGATATAAATGTTTTTGTTTAGATTCACTGTTTTTTTTTTTGTTTGTTTGTTTTGTTTTAAATATCGAACAGTTCAGTTTAGCTGCATTTAATAAACTATACGCCATAACTTAAACAGGACTGAGATTTAATCGATTTTAGGCATCCTTCAAAAGTGTTCAGCATACTACAATAGTTATATGGTTATATGCTAGACACTTTTACTTTAGAGTAAGCACAAATTTACAATTTTATTTACTGTAATTACAGTAAGTAAAACAATGGTATATTCATGTGGTTTTACAAATACCCAAGTTAAACTATGGTTACTGTAATAAAACCTATAGGTTAATTTTCCTAAACCAGCTCCATTTAAGCTCATTAACGCACTAAAGGTAACAAACACGTAAATAGTTAAAAACACGTACCGAGTCTACAAGCGCTCCTCCAACCGTCTTTTCTTCTTCAGTGCTTTTACCGGTGGATTTACTGGACTAAGATGGTCACAGCGCCTCCTACAGTACGAGAAGTGCACATCCGTCTGAGTGTTAGTACATATTCTTTCTACACCCGCTTTTCTCATTAAAATAAAAACTGCACATTTCATTTCAGTGTACACCGTCATGCTTGCACAGCCCAAAATACACGATTACGTTTTTGAAATGTATAACCTGAAATGTTTAATGGTTTTACTATGGTAAAATAAAAAAATAAAATTCATTCAAATTATGACGGTGAACGTGTTATTAAACAGCGAAATCCAATCGAATGTGACACACGGGACACTAAAATGTACATCACATGGACACTTCTGAGTCTCGCCGGAAGTATGTCAGAGTATTTTTTGCCTATTCTTTTGAATTCGGACATACTTGCAATTTCATGTTTGAAAAACAGTATGCAAAAAGTCCCCGGATGAAGGACCACTTCCAGCAAGATTCTGAAGTGTGCATCCGATAGACACTTACTGTCCCACGAGACCACCGGAGCAGATTTATGAATGGCTTAGTGACTCAACTGAACTGACTCTGGTAGGTTACATGACAGTAACACCATGGCAGATGTAGTACTTACACCCACATTTCATTCATATTATAATAGAACATACTTTTACTTTAAACAGTTACTAAACTGCTATGTGAACAAACTTTGACTTTGACTCTCTAATGCAAATTAAAGGAAATAACAGTCATTTCTAGCATAATGTGGCAGTATTTAAAAACTGCTAAAAGAAGCTGTGACAGTTTTGTGTGGTCATAATTACGAATAACCCATAAACATTAATTCTATCTGATCTTTAATTCTATTTGACATTACAGTGAAGTTCAAGTAGCTGCCAGAAAACCACCAAACTATTCCTCCCAGAGGATTCGTTTCTACCAAGTGAATATCTTACCTTACACAGCAGCATAAAAGAACAGTGATGAAATGGATAATTAATAAACCATGGTTCTTTCTTGATTAAAAGAAACCAGTCCAGCAATGAAAAAGCAGAGTGTATTTGCCAGTGACTCTCCTTCATGCATTTCACCACATAAAACATGCTTTATGAAATCCAGACACTCATATTATTGTAGTATTTTACTCTGAGGATTTCTAATAGTTATGTCTGGTTTAATATAAAAATCATTGGTCTGCTCTATCAAACATGACTTTACATACAGCACTTGAATCAATCCACAACATTAAAAAAGTTCACTGCCCCCTACTGGCAGTAAGAGCTCAATGAACATTATCAGTTTCTTTCCCAGATTGATTGATGAAAGTCACTCTGATGATTCTGGAGCAGTTTGTTCTTTAGTGTGTTTGTTCTGGTGGGTCTGAAAACTACCTAAATAAGCGAATCTCTCGCCGCAGATGGAGCAGGAGTAAGGTTTCTCTCCTGAATGAACTCGCTGATGGACCTTAAGGATGTCTGATCGAGCAAACGTCTTGTCACACTGTGAGCATTTGAACGGTCTTTCTCCAGTATGAGTCCGCTTGTGGTTTTGTAAAGTACTATGTTTACTGAAACTCTTTCCACAAACGCTGCAGTGATACGGTTTTTCTCCAGTGTGGACTCGCTTATGAAATACAAAATAAGATGAATTTGAAAAGCTCTTCCCGCAGTAGGAGCACAGATATGGTTTCTCTCCGGTGTGGGTCCTCTCATGATTGTTCAGATTAGATCTTTGACGGAATCGTTTGTCGCAGTGTTTGCACTGAAACAGTTTCTCATCAGAGTGTATATTTTGGTGTGAATGTAGACTAAACAACTGCCTAAAGGTTTTCCCACATTCACTGCACTGATACAGTCTCTCATTGGTGTGCAAACGCACATGTCTCTTCAGATGAGGTCCGTGATTGAAGCTCTTCTCGCAGTGAGGACACTTGTATGGTCTTTCTCCCGTGTGGACTCGCTTATGAACATCAAGATTTCCTTTGGTGCTGAAATACTTGTCACATTCACTGCAGTGGAAAGACTTTTCACCGTGAGTCTTCAAGTGAACTTTTAGACTAGAATGAAAGAAAAAATCCTTCCCGCACTGTTCACAGTGAAACTCCTTCTTCCCGCTGTGCTCTTTTGAATGAAGTCTCCTCTCTTCTGCGGTAGGAAAGCTAATCTTGCATCTCCTACAGCTGAAGTCTTTCTGTTCTGTGTGTTTTCTCTCGTGTCTCGCTAAATGACCCTCTGAACTCAGTGTTTTTCCACACGTGCTGCAGGAGAAACTCTTCAGCTGCTCTTTTGATGCTAAGTCTGTCTCTCCATCAGAAAATGAACAGCCTTTGTCATCTGAAAAGAACAAAATGATTATACATTCTGGGTTTTAAAATATAATTGAAAAGAGTTTGTTTGAAACTCTGCAAGTTAATTAAATAAACCCATGCACAGACACATTGAAAAAATTAGTTTGGAAATGCAACATTCGCCACCCATTTACATCATATTTACAATGTCATTTTACAGTATAATAATGCTGCAATCACAATGTTTTTCTTTTATAAATATATATATAATAACAAAAGTCATTTAAATTAGACTTTTGGTCAAATTAGACAAACAGGCACAGCAATCTGTCTCTCTTAAAAAACACATTCTAGGGAGAGAAGAGAGAGAAAAAAAATAATTTTCCATCATGTTCCCAAATATCTCAGAAAATCTGCACCATCAGTCAATATGAACCTGATGCTGCTGAGTCTCTGCTGAGATTCAAGTGTCATGAAAAACAAAAAAGGTCATAAAAGGAGAAACAAACCTGGAGGAATGAAATCTTCATCATCATCTTCATCCTCATTCTCATCATCATCCTCCTGCTCTTCCTCATCAGTTTGTTGTTCTTTCTCTGCGGTGGTTTCTTCTCCTCTGCTCTCGATCAGGTTCCTGCAGTCCACCAGTTTGACGGAGCACATCTTCAGCGGCGTCTGCAGCATCTGCTGTTCTCCAGCATTACAGTCAGAGGTTTGATCAGTGGATTCATGATCCTGAGCGTCAGTATAACAGAGTAAAGTGAGGCTGAGCTCTGAGTCCTGTGTGTCTCTGGATCTCTGATCTCTGACGCTCCAGACTGAATCCTGAGCTTCTGTCCCATCAGTCACACGCACTGAAACCTGCTCCACATCCTGACAAACACAATCAGTCATATATCTAGCAATAGTATGATTAAAACTAAGATGTTACGTCACATAACAATCAGTCCGTATGAGCAGCTAAAGATGAAATGAAGATCTGTTCAAACCTCTCTGTTCAGTTTGTCTCCTCTTTCTCTCAGCTTTGTCTCCAGTGAAGCCACCTCTTTCTTCAGCTGACAGATTTCTGTGATGAAATCCTCAATATCCAGCATGGACAGATCAGTTCCTACTGATTTACAGCAGACCACATCCACCTGCGCTTTCATGCTCAACATCTGAACACAAACACTTCATGATAAAAGACACATTAAAAATCCAAAATTAAAGCTGTAAACTAAGCATGATATTTTATTTATTCTTTAAAAGTGTCCAGGATTGAAAATAAAATAATGTGCTACTCTAGCATCTATGGCTTTACAACTAATTTTTAACATGGTCATTGAAGCAAAACAATGCCGAATTTGTAGTTACTGTGGTTTTATTACAAATACCTTAGTTAAATTGTGGTTCCTGTAGTAAAACCGTAGTTAATTTTCATAAGCGAGGAGAAAAGGCGACACAAGCTTTATTTAAACTACATTAACTGAAACACTAAAGAAAGAATAACAACATGCACATACACTGCTAAAACGCATAAATCTTAAAGGCACACCAGTCTTCTTTCTTTCTTCGGTGGTTTTACCGGTGAACTAAAGATCGTCACGGCGCCTCCTACAGTACGAGCGATGGAGTGAGAAAGCGGTCAAGGTCTGAGAACTCATTTCTTCGTCTTTATTTCATTCAAAAATACCGTTGAATTCCAGTGACGAATACTCATTAGTTAATTTCTTTAAAACTACGAGCAAGATGTATTCTGTATTCTGTCAAATCCCCCCGAAATCATATTTACTCTCATATATTAATTTTAAGTAATCATTTAGTAAAGAGCTCGATAAACGAGAGAGTCAGTCAGGCAGTAAAACAAAATGACGTTAATTTTTAAATTCTTCAAGCGCGCTCTCTGGAAGAAAAGGCGTGCTTAGATCAGAGGCGCTCAGTTTATCTACGGATTTGATTTCTGTTATCATTCAAGGAGCCTGGTTTCACA
Organism: Cyprinus carpio; assembly: GCF_018340385.1. Classification (NCBI taxonomy): domain Eukaryota; kingdom Metazoa; phylum Chordata; class Actinopteri; order Cypriniformes; family Cyprinidae; genus Cyprinus; species Cyprinus carpio. The sequence continues at coordinate 31,771,189 of NC_056597.1, forward strand.
GACAGGGCTTACAATAAGCCAGGAGACCATAATTCAATTTAATACATTTAAGTAGTTTTTATTAATGTGTCTTAGGAAAAAACAAGTTTCTTTAAGTTGAAAGCTCAGACATTTAGGTTTAAACCTTTCTGTGAAATTATCATTTAAACTTGTTTTGGTTAATATAATTTATGTATTTTAATAAATGCTGCATTAAACGAATTTTAAAGCATTAAACAAAAAGATCTGCAACGTTTTCCTTGGAAAAAAATTACAGGGTTATGAAAATAGCCTAATAACCATTTATAGATTAATTCCGCTCTCGTTCATAATCATAAACAATCATTTTGAGTTTAAATCAGTGTCTGTCCATTTAGCAAAAGTTATTTTTGAGCATTGTAATGTTTAAAGCGGATGTCATAAATGGCAGTAGACCCTTTTTTAAACAGTTTTTCAGTGTTCAATTTTGTGTTCACATGAGGTCAATATTCCAAATATGCCATAAACATTTAATTCTACACTTCAAATCTATTTAATCTTTCTTACTGACATTACAGTGAAGTTCAAGTAGCTGTCACAAAACCTTCAAACTTTTCCACCCACAGGATTTTTTTATACCATATAATGATGAAATGGATAATTAATAAACTATGGCTCTTTCTTAATTGAAAGAAACCTATCCAGCAATGAAAAACGCTCTCGGTTACTTACGTAACGTCGGTTCCCTGAGATGAGGGAACAAGACATTGCTATAGGAATTACCCTTTTCTCCAAATACTACTGAAGCCTTATTGAATCACGCCAGTGAAACTGGCCAATGGCATTCAAGCACGTGAAATATGAGGGGCTCCCACTCTATATAAAGCAGATTTCCTTTCCTCTCTGATTTTGTAAAACACGTTATGAAAAGCATACTTCGTGGCTGAATACACTCCAAATCATATTGACTTTAAAAGAGTGTAATCTCCACTCCCCGTGGATTACCCCGCCCCTCGACAGTAAATTTGTGCCATAATTCAGGAGTCCGGGGACATGTACTGCCCGGATGGAGAGTAGGTGTTGATCTGCCCAGAGAAGAAGCAGCCGCAAGCTCACGCCCCCTTGGTGATTTACAGATGCTACCACTGTCATGCTGTCTGTCCTGATGAGAATGTGATGGTTGAGAATGTCCGGGAGAAAGCACTGGAGTGCTAGGTGTACAGCATGGAGCTCCAGACAGTTTATGTGCCACAACTTCTCCGTTTCTGATCACGTCCCGAAGCCTGGTCTGCCGTTGCATACGGCTCCCCAGCCCGTGCTCGATGCATCTGTTGTAACAGTCTTTCTCCTGATCACTTGGCAAATAAGAACACCCCAGCGATACAGAGTCATATTGCATCAAGGGGTCAGCACATCCCAGCAGTCGCGCGTCACTTTGATACCCAAGGTGCCAGTGCGTTCTGCGCTCTGTGGCACCCCGGCCCTTAAGCCAGAGCTGAAGCAGTAGCATATGTAGGAGCCCTAGTTTGCACAGTGTCGAGGCGGCAGCCATCTGGCCGAGTCTCCTCTGAAAGCATTTCAACAAAAGAGAGTTCCCTTACTTTAAGACTGCAAGAGAGCTGATCAGTTTTTGTGAGCGCTCCTCCGACAGACACGCTCGATATTGATTGAATTCAGCTCCACTCCTAAAAGGGAGACATTCCGGCTCGGTACTAGCATGCTCTTTTGAGTAATCTCAGTCAGCCATAAAACCTCTGAAGATAAGGGAGGAGTCTGAGCTTGTCGCTGAGCAGCACGCTCTCTGATTGGGCTAAGACTAGCCAATCATCAAGATAGTTCATGATGCACATTCCGCTGTGCTTCAGAGGAGAGAGAGTGGTATCCATGCATTTCGTAAAACTTACAAGGGGCCAGGGATAAACCGAAGGGTAGGACTGAGAAATGGTACGCTATCCCCTCGAATGCAAATCTTAAGAAAAATCCTGTGGCAAAGGGATACCTGAATGTGAAAATTAGGATCCTTAAAATACACAGAGATAAACCAATCTCTCGGTCTGATGTGTGAGAGGATTTGTCTCAGCGTAATCATTTTGGACGAGCGCTTTGAAAGCGCATGAACTGTGACAGCAGGCGAGGCAGACTGCACACTGTGAGGGATAACTCGCCGTTGGGGGACGGGGAGTTTAATACCACACAAGTGTGAGAGTGAGTGATGGGAGAGAGGATAGTGAGAGGAGGAGAATTGCTCTGATATTGAGGTGAGTTTTGTATGTTTTTTTGACTTTATTTCACTGCATAGTGGAACAGTCAAACACAGTGCTGGGTGCAAATTTCCTCCTCTTTCCTGTTTCCTCCCTCTCATGTTCGCACTTAACAGCAGCAGAAGATGCGTGCGGTCTTCCTGTGCTCTGCCCTGAGGAGGAGTGGGAATGCACAGGAGGGTTTGCACCGGCACGCTTTGGCAGGAAGTGGATAATAGCCTTCGACTGTTTCTGCGCTTCAATGAAGCGCTCTGTGAACGCCTCTACTGCTGCTCCGAAGAGACCTGAGGGATTCACGGGAGCGTCCAGAAGGGCTGTTTTTTCAGAGTCCTTTAACTGGGTCAGACTAAGCCACAGGTCATGATCTAGCACCACAAGATTCACCATGTTGCGGCCAATCATTCGAGCTGTCACCTTCGCCGTTCTGAGGGCCAGATCCATGGTGCGTCGGAGCTCTTTGAAAACTTCAGGGTTCGGCCCGTCTTCACCCAGAGACGATGGGGGAGGGGCAGAGAACAGCGGTCATTAAGCGCACTGGAAGGGGACCTGCATCGGGGGGTGAGGAGCACATGGGCACTGAGCCGGCGTGGGCTCATCACATGACCCTGACAGATCCACATCAGAAGCTCATGGCACTTTCCTGCTTGGCTCAAAAGAGGCTGCAGAGGAAGATTGCGGCAGGGCTTGTTGGGTGAGTTCATCGCCTTGGATGATGGCCACATGGCGCTTGAGAGTCCGGAGGCTCATATCTTCGCAGTGGGGGCAGTATGAGCCCCCAAGTGCCACTTCTGCTTGGGCATGACCCAGGCAGAAGACGCACGACTTGTTGCCATAAGAGAGTTCGATTGGGTCTGCACAGGAGAGGTAATCGCGAGTCATCTTTGTTTCAGAATCTCACCGGAACACAGCAGGGGAAGAGAAGGCATGTCCGCTGCAGCATGTAATTCTCGTAGAAGGTTGGCTGAAGAAAAAGATTCTGAATGGATGACATACAAGCGCTGCTTTATATAGAGTGGAAGCCCCTCATATTTTGCATGCTTGAACACCATTGGCCAGTTTCACTGGTGTGATTAAACAATGCTTCAGTAGTATTTACATTTAATCATTTAGCAGACGCTTTTATTCAAAGCGACTAACAAATGAGAACAATAGAAGCAATCAGATCAACAAGAGAACAACAACAGTATACAAGTGGCATGACAAGTCTCAGTCCAGTACAGAACACGTAGCCAGGGTTTTTTTTTTTTTTAAGAATATGATAGACAAGAAAAGAAAAGGTAAGTACTATTATTAGTTGGTGAAGTGCTGGTGAAAAAGATGAGTCTTTAGATGTTTTTTGAAAATGAGTAAAGACTCAGCTGTTCGAATTGAGATCGGGAGGTCTTTCCACCAGCTGGGCGCAGTCCAGGAAAAGGTCTGTGAGAGTGATTTTGAACCTCTTTGGGATGGCACCACAAGGCGTTGTTCACTTGCAGAGCGCAAACTTTCTGGAGGGTGCATAAGATTGAACTAATGAGCTTAGGTATGTTGGTGCCATGCCAGTGGTCGTCTTGTAGGCAAGCATCAGTACCTTGAATTTGATGCGAGCAGCTACTTGTAGCCAGTGTAACCTGACGAGGAGAGGAGTAACGTGAGCTGTTTTGACTCATTGAAGACAACCCTCGCTGCTGCATTCTGGATCAGTTGCAGAGGCTTGATAGTACATGCAGGAAGGCCCGCCAGGAGAGCATTACAATAGTCCAGTCTGGAGAGAACAAGAGCTTGGACAAGAAGTTGTGTGGCTTGCTCTGACAGGAAGGGTCTAATCTTCATAATGTTGTATAAGGCAAATCTGCAGGACCGGGTCATTGTAGCAATATGGTCTGTGAAGCTTAACTGATAATCCATCACAACTCCTAAGTTTCTGGCTGTCCTGGAAGGAGTTATGGTTGACGAACTTAGCTGTATAGAGAAGTTGTGATGAAACGATGGGTTAGCTGGAACCACCAGCAGTTCTGTCTTAGCAACCCTCTACGCACACCTTGGCAATATAATTGCCATTGGCTAGTAAATTTTTCAGTTTACTCGCCAGACTGATATACTATTTTACACACACACACACACACACACATACACACACACACACACACATGATTCCAATCAGCTTATCTTTGTAAAATGGCACAGCTTCTTAAATCCTAGCTTCTTAATCAGTCAGTCAAGCATTATATTCTGGTATTAAGCACTATTTAATAATAGAACTTTAGTTATTAGAACTAAAACTTGATAACCATGTATGAATTAATATTTGTCATTTTAACTGAATTTAAGACTGATGGTGATGCTTAAGATATTGTTGGTAATTCAGGGTTTCTGTAAAAAAAAAAAAAATTGTAGCCTAATAGATCATATTAATTATTATTAAAAGATAATACTACTACTAATTCTACTACCATACTAACAATATACAATGCACTACGGATTGATGAGCTGCTGGGTTCATGAATATTAATCACGTTGTCTGCATTCGGTCAAATTAAATTGCCATTTGCGCATTAGCTCCGCCCACTACCGGAGAACCCGGCATATCTTCTGCTTGTTCTAAGGGTGCTTTCACACTTTCACGCTTGCCTGGTCCGAACCAGAGTTTGATTGGTCCCCCTCCCCCTGCTGGACTGTGTTCATATTATAATATTTGAGTCTGAATCGCGGCTCTCTTGCGTCATCAAGCCAGCAGCTGTTTACCCTGTTGCTTAGTAACGACGGCGCAGGAGAAGGCGGCAAATGCATAACATTACTCTCTACACTTTTAAGTATTTACGTTTTTGAACCGTTCGTTTTGTTTACAAAGCTTCGGTACATAACGGCACTTGCGTCTGTCTTACGAATGTACTGCAAATACTCTAAAGACCGCTTAAGGTGAACAGAAATGAGATATACAGCTCTCTGCTTGCAGCGCGTCAGTCACGCTCGTCAGGAAAGTGAGTGAAACACACACAAACACACATTTTCATCAAATAATACATCATTAATAGCGGTTCGCTTCCGCGATTTGGTACGATTGCGTTCACATCAGCAGTGAACCGTACCAGAGTTCACATGAACTGTACCCCAGACCACCTTTTTTAAGCAGACTCAGGTATGGCTCGTGGGTGCGCACCCGAGTTCGGAAGACAGCGTTCACATCATCCAAACGAGCCGAACTCTGACGTCAATCGAACCCAGGATGCGCACCAAAAGTGCTAGTGTGAAAGCACCCTAAAAAGCTGAATAATTCTAAATGAACTCCATTATTTTGACAGGAAAATACAACAAAGAATATAGTTTACATGTAGCGCGTCGATTCATCGTGGTAAGACTCTGACTCTCTCTCTTTGGATGTGTGAGAAACAGCGCTATCAGCAAAGCGACGGCGAGTCGTGCGCCTTCACACAGAGTTTACAGAGTGTCAAATACAGGTGCGCTGTGCGTCCATTGAGATGAATTGAAAAAGTACAGATCGCTTGATGGAGAGAGAAACTCTGAAGCGCTCAGTCAGTGTTCAGCGAGTGAAAAGATATCTGTCCTAATCTTATAATAGCCTCGAACACTCACACTGGCGAGTAAAATCTAAGAATTGCAGGTCTTATTAGCCAAAACGATAGACATCATTTAGGCTGCATTTACACTGCAGGTCTTGATGCCCAAATCCGATTTTCTGACTATATCCGATTTTTTTGACGACCCGCTTACATCATCTTTTAAAAGTGACCCGTGTCCGATTTTTGCATTTACACTATACACTGCTGAAACTACCAAACATAGACGTTCTGACCCGGAAAAGGAAGTAAAACAGCACGAAATACAATGGATGCAGATGCAAATAAAATTATACAGTGTTTTGCTTTCCACAATATTTTGAAAAGTCAAACAAAAATATCAGCAAAACATTGGTCTCGTACGGCGGAGAAAAAAGCGCTTAAACCGTGCCTCCCCATATCTCATGAAATGTCTTCAAACACGGATTTATTTCTGTAACAACCCTGCATTTTTGCCTGCACTGTCTCTTTGCCCAAAATACTTAAAAGAGATGAAACCTCCGCATTGCTCCACTGTGTGTATCCTTCTTCCTCCATCGCGCCTATAATAAGTCATGTGATCTCAGTTGGTGGTGTTCACCTGAGTTGACGTCACTTTTTTAATGACGTACGACTCGCATTTACTGGGGAATATCCGATTTGTCTGCTTGAGAGGAAAAAATCGGAATTGGGTCACTTGAACCATGCAGTGTAAATGGGGCCTTAGTCGCCCAGAGTAAAATTTCGTCGCATATGTGAGTGATTTACTCGCAATGTAGAGGGTTGCTTAGTAAGGTTGAGCTGAAGGTGATGGTCATTCCTCCAGCTAGAAATGTCACTCAGACAGGCTGAAATGCGACCAACTACCGTGGGGTTATCTGGTTGGAATGAGAAGTAGAGTTGAGTGTCATCAGCATAGCAGTGATAGGAAAAGCCATGCTTCTGAATGACAGATCCTAATGACGTCATGTAGATGGAGAAGAGAAGTGGTCCAAGTACTGAGCCCTGAGGAACCCCAGTAGCAAGTTTTTGTGACTTAGAAACTTCACCCCTCCAAGACAACCTGAAGGATCTATCAGAAAGGTAGGACTTAAACCACTGGAGTGCGGTTCCAGAGATGCCCATCTTTCTGAGGGTGGACAGGAGAATCTGGTGATTAACTGTGTCAAAAGCAGCAGATAGGTCCAGCAAAATGAGTACTGAGGATTTTGAAGCTGCTCTTGCCAGTCGCAGTGCTTCAGTAACCGAGAGCAGGGCAGTCTCAGTTGAGTGGCCGCTTTTAAAGCCAGATTGGTTGCTGTCCAGGAGGTTGTTCTGTACAAGAAACACAGAGCTGGTTGAACACAGCTCGCTCAAGTGTCTGTGCAATGAATAGAAGGAGGGATACCCATCTGTAGTTTTCTAGAAGTGCTGGATTTAAAGATGGTTTCTTCAGCAGTGGACTTACCCGGGCCTGCTTAAATGCTGAGGGAAATGTTCCAGAGTGAAGAGAGGAGTTGATAATGTGAGTAAGTGAAGGTATGACTGAAGAAGAAATCTCTTGAAGGAGGTGAGTGGGGATCGGATCAAGTGGACAAGTAGTAGGATGACTGGACAGGATTAGTTTGGAAACGTCCGTCTCTGAGAGTGGAGAGAAGGAGGAGCGAGAGTGTGCATTAGTCGTTGTGTATTTGGAGAAAAGGGTAATTCCTATAGCAATGTAGAGTGACTGAATCGAAAGGGAACAGTGTATTTGCCAGTGACACTCCTTCATGCATTCTTTACGCCATTTCACCACACAAAACTTTTTGAAATCCTTATGAAATCCAGGCGCTCATATTGTTGTAGTATTTTATTTTGAAGATTTTTTTATAGTTCTGTTTGGTTAAATATAAAATAATCGTTCTATTCTGTCAAAAATGCCTTGAAAAGAAAATGCACATGAAAGCTCACTGCCCCCTACTGGCAGTAAGAGCTCAATATACAGGTCCACTATGAGCTGAATGAGTTTTTTTTTTTCCCAGATTGATTGATGAAAGTCACTCTGATGATTCTGGAGCAGTTTGTTCTTTAGTGTGTTTGTTCTGGTGGGTCTGAAAACTACCTAAATAAGCGAATCTCTCGCCGCAGATGGAGCAGGAGTAAGGTTTCTCTCCTGTATGAACTCGCTGATGGACCTTAAGGATGCATAATCGAGCAAAGGTCTTTTCACACTGTGAGCATTTGAACGGTCTTTCTCCAGTATGAGTCCTCTTGTGGTTTTGTAAAGTACTATGTTTTCCGAAACTCTTTCCACAAACGCTGCAGTGATACGGTTTTTCTCCAGTGTGGACTCGCTTATGAAATACAAATTGAGATGGATTAGAAAAGCTCTTCCCGCAGTAGGAGCACAGATACGGTTTCTCTCCGGTGTGAGTCCTCTCATGATTGTTCAAATTAGATTTTTGACGGAATCGTTTGTCGCAGTGTTTGCACTGAAAAGGTTTCTTATCAGAGTGTACTTTCTGGTGTGACTTTAGAGAGCCTGAGTCTGTAAAGGTTTTCCCACATTCACTGCACTGATACGGTCTCTCATTGGTGTGCAAACGCACATGTGTCTTCAGATGAGATCCGTGGCTGAAGCTCTTCTCGCAGTGAGGACACTTGTGTGGTCTTTCTCCCGTGTGGATTCGCTTATGAACATCAAGAGTTCCTTTGGTGCTGAAATACTTGTCACATTCACTGCAGTGGAAAGACTTTTTGTCGTGTGTCTTAATATGAGCTTTCATATTATGAGCAGTGGTGAAAAAATCCTTCCCGCACTGTTCACAGTGAAACGCCTTCTTCCCGCTGTGCTCTTTAGAATGAAGTCTCCTCTCTTCTGCGGTAAGAAAGCTGATGTTGCATATCTTACAGCTGAAGTCTTTCTGTTCTGTGTGTGTTCTCTCGTGTTTCGTTAGGTTTCTCTTTGTGCTCAGTGTTTTTCCACAGGTGACACAAGAAAACCTGTTGACTGTCATCTACTCCAATTATGTCAATCCATCATAACAATAACAACATTAACAACCTTAAACAAACAAAATTAACAAAAATTTTATAAATTTTGGATATAAAAAAAAAAAATTTTTTGTGCCACTAAGGAAATATACAGAAATTCTATAATATCTGTCTATATAAGTCTTACTTCTAGGAGTGAACAATAAAAAAAAAAAAAAAAAAAAAAAATCACAATATGGTTTAGGGCAGTTATCCTATTGCAAAAACCCTGCAAATTAATTAAATAAATTCATGCATTAACATATTGATAAACTGAGTTTGGAAATGCAACATTTGCCACACATTTTACAATATTTATAATGTAATTTTACAGTAAAATGGTATAATTACAATCAGAATGTATATCTTTCATAATTTTATAATATTAATAAATTTATTAATAATTCATTGAAATTGGATTTTTGGCCAAATCAAACAGGCACAGCAAATCTGGCTCTCTTAAAAAACACATTCTAGACCAAAATAGAAAGAGAGAAAAAATACTGTCATTTGCCATTATTTTCCCAAATATCTCAGAAAAAGAAGAAACAAACCTGGAGGAATGAAATCTTCATCTTCATCATCATCATTATTCTCATCATCCTCCTGCTCTTCCTCATCAGTGTGTTGTTGTTCTTTCTCTGCGGTGGTTTCTTCTCCTCTGCTCTCGATCAGGTTCCTGCAGTCCACCAGTTTGACGGAGCACATCTTCAGCGGCGTCTGCAGCATCTGCTGTTCTCCAGCGTTACAGTCAGAGGTTTGATCAGTGGATTCATGATCCTGAGCGTCAGTATAACAGAGTAAAGTGAGGCTGAGCTCTGAGTCCTGTGTGTCTCTGGATCTCTGATCTCTGACGCTCCAGACTGAATCCTGAGCTTCTGTCCCATCAGTCACACGCACTGAAACCTGCTCCACATCCTGACAAACACAATCAGTCATATATCTAGCAATAGTATGATTCAAAATAAGATGTTACGTCACATAACAATCAGTCCATATGAGCAGCTAAAGATGAAATGAAGATCTGTTCAAACCTCTCTGTTCAGTCTGTCTCCTCTTTCTCTCAGCTTTGTCTCCAGTGAAGCCACCTCTTTCTTCAGCTGACAGATTTCTGTGATGAAATCCTCAATATCCAGCATGGACAGATCAGTTCCTACTGATTTACAGCAGAGCACCTCCACCTGCGCTTTCATGCTCAACATCTGAACACAAACACTTCATGATTATTAAGCATTCATGATGGACCGATCAAACCCAAAATCAAAGTTGTAAACTAAGCACGATATTTTAAGATTTGTACCTATTTCTAAGCATTCTTTAATGCTGTGTGCTAATCTATTACAAACATATTTTAAACAAAATCACCAGTATAGCAATGCTGTGGCTTTATAACAAATACCTCAGTTAAATTATGGTTACTGTAGTAAGACCATGATTAATCATCATTAGGCGAAAAAAGGAGTAAGTAACAAAGTAATAAACACTAAAGACAGAAATATAAACATGCACATACACAAATAAACGCAAAAAATCAAGTAAAACACATTTTAAAAAAAAAAAACCAGAGTGCTCCAACCTTCTTTCTTTCATCGGTGGTTTTACCGGTGAACTAAAGCTCGTCACAGCGCCTCCTACAGTACGAGCGATGGAGCGAGAACTCATTTCTTCGTCTTTATCTCGTTTAAAAATACCGTTGAATTCCAGTGACTTCTCACTAGTTCATTTATTCAAAACTCCGAGCAAGACGTATTTAGATTAAATTATGTATGAACTTATTTCTTAATCGGATGTAGAGGCGCTTCTGGCTCCAGCACAGACGGAGGCGCTGTGAGGCTCTTCAGTGAGAGAAAACAGACCATAGAACGAACGAGAGAACAGCTTACAGTTTGAACCCTCGACCGGTTCGTGTTTTCAGTGTGTTTTACACCGTTTACCAGAGTTGTATTTACTTGTATGTTCGATTTATATTCTTGACTTTTTATGAGATTGTTGATTTAATCTGGTTATTGGTTTGATTATGAAAATGAAGTCATTTCCCCTATTTTGTATTATCGTTATTTTGTGCCGAACGGGTTTATTAAATGCATTCACAGAATATCGTTAAATGAAGATTGCGCATCATACAGTATGTTCCTGCTTGACGCTAGCTCAAAAATTATACTACACATAAACGCATAAAACACATTTCTGAATGTTCACCAAAGTCAAATTTATAAATGCATCTCTTAATAATTATGAAGTGTTTGTGTTCAGATGTTGAGCATGAAAGCGCAGGTGGAGGTTGTCTGCTGTAAATCAGTAGGAACTGATCTGTCCATGCTGGATATTGAGGATTTCATCACAGAAATCTGTCAGCTGAAGAAAGAGGTGGCTTCACTGGAGACAAAGCTGAGAGAAAGAGGAGACAAACTGAACAGAGAGGTTTGAACAGATCTTCATTTCATCTTTCGCTTCAAACACTGTCGGTTTGTTCAGTGAAGATGTGACTTTTAATTTCTAATTAAGTTCCCCTCAACTCGTGATTGCAGTGTCAGATTCAGCTGATATATATCTTGTTTTCTTCACTCTCAGGATTCAGTCTGGAGCGTCAGAGATCAACCGGCAGAGCAACTCTCTGATCAGAGATCCAGAGACACACAGGACTCGGAGCTCAGCCTTAGTTTGCTCTGTTACATTGACGCTCAGGAGAGCGTGTGTGACGGTCATGGATCCGTCGACCAAACCTCCACAGAGTCTGTGGGGTCTGACTGTAACGCTGGAGAACAGCACACGCCGCTGAAGACGTGCTCCGTCAAACTGGTGGACTGCAGGAATTCGAAGGAGACGAGAGAAGAAGCCACTGCAGAGGAAGAACATAGTGATGTCGATGATGATGATGATGACTTTGTTCCATTGGGTATGTTTCTTCCTTTTAATCTATTATGCTAACTGGTGTATCTACAGATGGTTTTACATGCTCATTTGAAGTTTCTTCAAGCTTAAGGTGGCTTGAAGGTGGTACATACAAGTCAGAGTTAATAGAAATATTACTATGTTCCTCTCAGATGAAAACACCAGTTCACATTCTGATCAAGAAACGGCCTCAACATCCAAAGATCAGCTGAAGACCAACAGTTTCTCCTGCGTCACCTGTGGGAAAACATTCAGCAAACAGGGAAATTTAGCGAGGCATGAGAAAAAACACACAGAGCCGAAAGACTACAAGTGTAAGAGATGCAACATCAGCTTTCCTACCTTAAAAGAGAGAAGAAATCATTCAAAAGAGCACAGCGTGAAGAAGGAGTTTCGATGCGAGCAGTGCGGGAAGGTTTCCTTCTCTTCTGGTAATCTGAAGATTCACATGAAGACACACACTGGCGAAAAACCTTTCCACTGCAGCGAGTGCGACAAGCATTTCAGCACCAAACAATCTCTTATTGTTCATAAGCGAATCCACACGGGGGAGAAACCATACAAGTGCCCTCACTGTGAGAAAAGATTCAGAGATGGATCCCATTTCAAGTCCCACATGCGTTCGCACGCCAGCGAGAGGCCGTACCAGTGCAGCGAATGTGGGAAAACCTTTAAACAGCCCATTTGTCTGATATCACACCAAAAAATACACTCCGAGAAACTGCACCGGTGCACACATTGTGACAAACGATTCCGTCATATTTCTCAGCTGAAACGCCACGAGAGAATGCACTCTGGAGAGAGACCATACCTGTGCTTTCACTGCGGGAAGAGCTTTTCCGATCCAGCTCATTTCAAAGTCCACCAGAGGATCCACACGGGAGAAAAACCGTACCAATGTAGCGTTTGCGGGAAGAGTTTCCGTCAAAACACGAACTTACTGAAGCACCGGAGGATTCATAGCGGAGAAAGACCGTTCAAGTGTTCTCACTGTGACAAGACGTTTGCTCGATCAGACATCCTGAAGATCCACGAGCGAGTTCATACAGGAGAGAAACCTTACTCCTGCTCCATCTGCGGCGAGAGATTTGCTTATTTAGGGGGTTTTCAGACCCACCAGAACAAACACACTAAAGAACAAACTGCTCCAGAACCATCTGAGTGACTTTCATCAATCAATCTGGAAACAAGACTCGTTCAGCTCATCCTGAAATTGTATATTGAGTTTTTAAAGGGTTAGTTAACCCCAAAAATGAAAATTCTGTCATTAATTACTCACCCTTGTGTCGTTCCAAACATGTAAGACCTTTGTTTATCTTCAGAACACAAATTAAGATATTTTCAATGAATTTCTAGAGCTCTCTGACCCTCCATAGACAGCAAGGATCCTTCCATGATCAAATAGCATGGAGATCTTTAAAATATTAAGTATCACATACATAAACAACGTATCCGCGTACGGTGCTGCTGCACACAACAGCATACGTTCTTTACGTATGCGATATTCTCCAAAATGGTGCTATAGGGTGATGTAGAGGACACATATTGTTGAATAAAGTCTTTATTTTTGTTTTCTTTGTCCACAAAATATATTGTTGTAGCTTTATAACGTTACGGTTGAACCACTGATGTCACATGGATTATTTTAACGATCTCCTTGCTATGTTTCTGAGCCTTGATCGTGTAAGGACACTTGCTGTCTATGGGAGGGTCAGAGAGCTCTCAGCATGCATCAGAAATATCTTAATTTGTGTTCCGAAGATCAACGGAGGTCTTACGGGTTTGGAAGGACATGAGGGTGAGTAATTAATAACAGAATTTATAACTACCCCTTTAATGCCAGTAGGAGGCACATTGAGCTTTCATGTGAGTTGGGATTAGAGATGGACTGAATGTTGAATTCTGTGACTGTAGTCTGTTTGTAAAAACAGGACAATTATGCTTTTTCTGTGGTCAAAAAGCACCTATTCAAAAGTAGTTGTATATTTTCACTTTTTTTTCCAATCAACTTTTAAAATCTTTTAAATAATTGTATGATATTATAGCAGATGTCTACAGATGTTTGCAGATGTTTGCTACATTATTACATGCAATAATAAATTGCATGTAATAATGTGTTAACATCTCAAAGCCCTGGAAACAAGGTAATAATGTTTATTATTATAATTATTATTATTATTATTATTTTATGACCAGAATCAAGCAAATATGGGTCTGTTAAATGGGTATGTTAATTAGAATCACATAATTAAGCTTTACACACACACACACATACAATGTGTATGTATGAGGAAGGTTGGATTCATAATTAAACAGCAATTTTGCATTTAATGTTTTTCATTGCTAACTTCATTTACAATTGATTAGATGGAACAAACATACAAAATAAAAGGGATGTACTTTTTTTATTTAATAGTCGTGCTGGTTATTATTTGCTGATTCTTAAATCAGTTGAGGATGAATCATTTGTATTAGGGAAGAAGGGACACCTTGTGGTTGGAGTATTTCACACACTGGTGATACAGTCAGAACAGCAGACAAGAAACTACGACGTGACGTCTCTCTTGGCATGAGGAGGAATGCAGCCCATCTGTTTAAATATCCAGATACCCATTATACTCCTTTTTCAGATAATTACAAAACACTTCACATAAATCCACCTCTTTAAGTGACTATTTAATATCTTCAGATCCACAATAGATTGAGAGAAGTGTCTGTCTAGTCAGCAGTTCTTTACTGTGGGTTAGCAATTTTGAATTTGAACAAAAAAAAAACATTTATTTTCAGTGTACACCATCAGTACGCATAGCCCAAAATACATGATTAAGTTTTTGAAACATAAACTATGTATTTAATAGTTGTTCTACGGTAAAATAAAAATGTAATTCTTTCAAATTATGATGGCAAATGGGACTTTATTGCACTGCAATGAAACGCAATGGCGAGATGCCACACAAACAGAAATATTTTTTGGGAAAAACAATCTGTTTTTGCTGTTATTTCTGTACTTATTGGCCAAGCTCATTGCACCATTATAGTATAGGTACATATATTATTGCATTTCTGTGTCAAATCAGCACTACGAATGGGAGAAAGTGCAACATGAAATAAATAAAAAATCGGAAAATGTCCAAAATTATAAGAGCAACTGCTAACAGTCATGACAGATTTTCTTTCTGCTTTAAGTGAGGCAAACAGTTTTTGAGATCTCACGTTCATTTTTTGAGAACCCACGTTCATTCCAAATCAAATACTTCTACTATATAGTACAAGAAAAATGCCAAAAAAGTAGCATGTCCTAATTCATATACTGCATCCGAACAAGTTATTACTTTGCATTTGCTTAAAAAAAAGATGTTTTACACGTTGTCATTATTACATGATCTACCAGAGTCGCTTCACTGCCGTTCTCAAATCCTCTCCTGTAGCCTCATATGGGGCTGTAAAAGTCCATCATATGCACACTTCAGTCCTGTTCTGCGTTGCATCGAGTTCAGTAAAAGTTTAGATTACAGCAGCCTCCTCCTGTCATTCAAGTATCTTACACTGGCGACAAGTCTATTCAAACAGACTGTGTGCAGATAAGTCGATGACAACTGTAAAAGTGAATGAAATACACTGCTGTCTAGCTGCGAACATGACTATGCTCGGCCACATCAAAGAATCTGATGAATGCTCAAGTAATTCTTTTGAAAAATATATTATATAGAAAGACTGGAATGTTTTTCCATGCAAATGAAATTGAGGATGACGCAAAGAAATATTCCGTGCTGCACAGTGTGTGTGGTGAAAACATATTCCACATTACGTTCAGTGCTCACCCTAACAAAGCCCTCTACTGTGACTTTTGCAGACATTGTAGCTGCCTTAAAACGCCATTACAGCCCTGCACCGTCAGAGATTGTTCAGCGTTTTCATTTCCACAGTTGTAAGCAGAAATCTAATCAAAGCATTTCTAATTAAGTTAGGAATCTCTAATTAAGGCAGAAGCCATATTTGGCCACTGTGATACTGAACAAAGAAGCACTCACCATGGAAGTGGATTCAGGAGCAGCATGCTCCTTGATTAGTGAGCAAACTTATCACTCATTGTGGCCCATTCAACTCCCTGAAATGCATGCACATACACATACATGGAAAACATCACAAGAAAACTGGGAAGTGAAAAGGAAAATATTTGTGGAAGTGATCTACAAAGGAATGCAAAGCACACTGCCCTTGTTTGTCACCAGGGGCCAAGTCTGCTGGTACAGAGTAGGGTACAGTTTCAGTCCATACAGGAAATACTGGCTGAATATTCTGAGGTATTTCAGGACATTAGGGTTTGCTGGATGCCCCCAATCACAACTGACTCCAGAGTTACACCATGCTTCTTTAAAGCCTACCCAGTTGCTTTCGCTTTATGGCCACAGTTTGATGAGGAGCTGGATAAATTGTTGGCTAAAAGAATTTTGAAGCAGCTTCCACTAGATGACAAAGCAGCCACTTCCTGACTATTAACACTCAAAATAGGCTTTTCCAGGCTTGACGATTGCAGCTTGGAGTGTCAACAGCCGTTTCAATATTTCAAAGATATATGGACACCTTGCTCGCAGGAATCCCAGGTGTCCCAGCCATACTTGGATGACACTCTAATTTCAGACAAAACCATAGAGGAATATAACACAAGGCTCAGAGCTATACACTGAAGTGCTTTGCTGAAGCCGGGTTGTGACTAAAAAAAAAGAAAAGAGAAAAGCATTTTTGCAGCTACCTAAGTGATGCTTTCGGGGTTTTGTGTGGATAAGAATGGCATCAAACCACTCTGTGAAAAAGTGAAAGCTATACAAAAGGCCCTGCCTCCACGGAACAAGACAGAACTTGAGACGTTCTTGGGGCTTCTTAACTTTTACAGCTGTAGTCTTCCTAACAAAGCCACTGAACCCATGCACTGCCTTCTTGACCATTCCGCTTGTGTTCAGCCAAAACAGTTGCTGTAAAACGGATAAGGTACTGGCAGATTATGACTAAAAGAAACCCCTGGCAGTGGTTCACGATGCCTCATCTTATTGGCTTGGGGCTTTATTGTTCTATTTCCAAATGATGGGCAGGAAAAGTCCTTTGCCTTCAGAACAATGACCACCACTGAGCTGAATTATGCCCAGACCGATAAGGAAGAATTTGTGGTTATTTTTGCTATCAGAAAGTTTTACCAGAATCTCGCAGTCTGACACATTGTGATTTTTATGGACCAAAAGCCTGTGCTTGGACCCTTGCAAGCCAATTCCTGCCATCCTTTCACCACGAATGCTACGTTGGAGTTTTATTATTGGAGCTTTTGACTATGAGCTGTGCTACAGACCTGGCAAACAAAAGGGCAATGCTGACACCCTGATTCGCTTGCATCTGCCAGCATCTGACGCTTTCACGCCACTACCTTTGTAAGTATTGCTACTGGAAATGGTGCCAGATGCACCTATGCATGGTGAAAGAATTGGTAATTGTGACGAGTGGGGCGGGGCTGAGAGCCGTGGGAACGGAGCGAGGCCGGTGGATTAATTGGAAATGAGCGCGACACCTGCACCACTCACTGGTCTCGATCCCACGTAGGAGCTCTGGAAGGATAAAAAGGAGGAGTTACGACAGTGAAGGACGAGAGAGGACCAGGCCTGGGTTTTATTTTGTGTGTTGGTTTTGTTTGTGCATGGCAGTTGTCCGCAAGGGGCTGTCACGCTATTTTGTGTTTATTTTATTATTAAAGTTTTATTTGAATGTTCACCAGTTCCCGCCTCCTCCTTCCTGTGACTATGAAGGTTTTTATATTGTTACACTAATCTTAAACTTAAGAACCCTATCATGTCACCTGTACTACATTGGGTAATACAGGGGTAGCCAGCTGATGTACCAGATGGCTGGTTCTGACCAATCGTTTTGCGCCCCCATGAACTGTGCATAAGAACTGTGTGCTTTGGGGAAGCCATGTGGTTGTTCCTGGCTCAGCGCTGAGAGAGGTACTGGCTATGTTGCATGATGCGCACCCAGGCATCATACACATGAAGGGACTTGTTGCAGAGTTCAAATCTTCTTGAGGGATGATGCTCTCGGGGTACCTCCTAGAAGCAGGGGACTCTGACATGCCCTCAGCCCCAGCAAGCTCCTCACTGGAGTTTTCTCATAGTTGTTGATGCACACAGCAAGTGGCTAGAAGTGTCTCTGGTGAGTTCTATGTCATCACCAGCAGCTATTAACACACTGAGACTGCTTTTTGCAACACATGGGTTGCCCAATAGTCATATTTTCAGACAATGGCGCTGCTTTCACATCCACAGAGTTCCAAGAGTTTGCAGAGTGCGATGATATTTATCATATCACTACAGCACCTTATTACCCAAGTTAAAATGGTCAAGCTGAATGCATGGTACAGACAACCAAGGAGACCCTGTCTCGCATCACCAAGGGCAAGTGGCAGACCCAAATTGCTTGTTTCATACATGAGAAGATACACCAGGGATTCTCAGTGGATTCCTGGTGTCATCACTGTTGGTACTCTCACTGTACCCATCAAACCCTGAGCTGGATGGCTACACTGTCTTCTCTACCACAGTTACAGCCGCCCATAACAGAGATGGAAAATCCTAGTGAGGAGCTTGTTGGGGCTGAGGGCAAGTCAGAGAGCATCCTCCCTGAAGAAGATTCTAAGACTTTGTGGACTGGGAGAAAGGGGTGTAGTGTATTGGCTAAATATATTGTAATAGTGAGGTTCCTTTAAGTGGGCTGAAGACTGGGAGCGGAGTTACTAGTTTTTCCCAAGGGGAAGTGGTGTGATATGCAGACTGTTCTAGGTGCTAATAGAAGATGTATGTTCTGTTCTGTGTTGTACAATGTTCAGTTAAAATGTACAGATTACAACAGCCTCCTCTTGTCATTCACGTATCTTACACACGTCAGTAACACCATGGCAGATGTAGTACATCTAAATTTCATTCATACTATCCTTATTCATACTATAATACAACATACTTTTACTAATGGTCACTAAGCTAGTTCAGATTCAAATGTACTACCTGCTCCGACAGTATGTGATTTCAGATGCACAATTATCTTTGGATTCCTGGAGACTTTGCCAATATGACTGAGTAAATAAACTTCCCTTAAAATGGACTTTGGCTCTCTAATGCAAATTAAAGTACAAACCCAATTCCAAAAAAGTTGGGACACTGTACAAATTGTGAGTAAAAGAGAAATTTAATAGTTTACAAATCTCATAAACTTATATTTCATTCACAGTAGAATATAGATCATATCAAATGTTGAAAGTGAGACATTTTGAAATGTCATGCCAAATATTGGCTCATTTTGGATTTCATGAGAGCTACACATTCCAAAAAAGTTGGGACAGGTAGCAATAAGAGGCCGGAAAAGTTAAGAGGATCACCAATTCCCCCAATGCTGCAGCGAAAAATAGTGGAGCAAAATCAGAAAGCTGAGTTTCTCAGAGAACAATTGCAAAGAGTTTAAAGTTATCATCATCTACAGTGCATAATATCATCCAAAGATTCAGAGAATCTGGAACAATCTCTGTGCGTAAGGGTCAAGGCCGGAAAAACCATACTGGATGCCTGTGATCTTCGGGCCCTTAGACGGCACTGCATCACATACAGGAATGCTACTGTAATGGAAATCACAACATGGGCCCAGGAATACTTCCAGAAAACATTGTCGGTGAACACAATCCACCGTGCCATTCGCCGTTGCCGGCTAAAACTATGTAGGTCAAAAAAGAAGCCATATCTAAGCCATATCTAGACTGTGGCAAAGTGGAAAACTGTTCTGTGGTCAGACAAATCAAAATTTGAAGTTCTTTTTTGGAAAACTGGGACGCCATGTTTGTTAGGACAACCCAAGTTGTTATCAGCGCTCAGTTCAGAAGCCTGCATCTCTGATGGTATGGGGTTGCATGAGTGCGTGTGGCATGGGCAGCTTACACATCTGGAAAGGCACCATCAATGCTGAAAGATATCCAAGTTTCTAGAACAACATATGCTCCCACCCAGACGTCGTCTCTTTCAGGGAAGACCTTGCATATTCCAACATGACAATGCCAGACCACATACTGCATCGATTACAACATCATGGCAGCGTAGAAGAAAGATCAGGGTACTGAAATGGCAAGCCTGCAGTCCAGATCTTTCACCCATAGAAAACATTTGGCGCATCACTGCAGTGGAAAGACTTTTGACCGTGACTCTTCAAGAGAACTTTTAGTCTAGATAGATGAAAAAAACCTTCCCGCACTGTTCGCAGTGATACTCCTTCTTCTGGCTGTGCTCTTTTGAATAAAGTCTCATCTCTTCTGCGGTAGGAAAGCTGATATTGCATATCTTACAGCTGAAGTCTGTTCTGTGTGTGTTCTCTCGTGTCTCGCTAAATTACTCTCTGAACTCAGTGCTTTTCCACAGGTGCTGCAGGAGAAACTCTTCAGCTGCTCTTTTGATGTTAAGTCTGTCTCTCCATCAGAAGATGAACAACCTTTATCATCTGAAATGAACAAAAATGATTATACATTTTGGGTTTTAAAATATTATTTGTGTCATTCAGGAAATATACAAAAATTCTGTAATAATCTGTTTATAAAAGTACAAGGGTGAACAATTAATAATAAAAAAATTAAAATAAAAAAAAGATCACAATATGTTTTAGTGCAGTTATCCAAATGCAAAAAAAGTGAGTTTAAAAATGCAACATTTTGACCAATTCCATCATATTTATAATTTTACAGTATAATAGTGTTGTTGCAATCGCAATGTATTTCTTTCATGATTTTATAATTGATAATAATTAACTAATTTATTAATAGTGGTAATTAGATTTTTGGTCAAATCATGCAGCCTTACAAAGAGCAAATCTGTCTCTCTTTAAAAAAAAAAACACATTCTAGATCTCAACAGAGAAAAAAATAATAAAAATAATTTGCCATTATGTTCCCAAATATCTCAGAAAATCTTTACTGATCAGATCATCAGAGACCATCAATCAATATGAACCTGATCCTGCTGAGTCTCTGCTGACATTCAAGTGTCATGAAAACATCATAAGTTCATAAAAGGAAAAATAAACCCAGAGGAATGAAATCTTCATCATCATCTTCATCATCCCCATTATTCTCATCATCCTACTCTTCCTCATCAGTGTGTTGTTGTTCTTTCTCAGCGGTGGTTTCTTCTCCTCTTCTCTCCTCTAACAGAGTAAAGTGAGGCTGAGCTCTGAGTCCTGTGTGTCTCTGGATCTCTGATCTCTGACGCTCCAGACTGAATCCTGAGCTTCTGTCCCATCAGTCACACGCACTGAAACCTGCTCCACATCCTGATAAACACAATCAGTAATATATCTAGTAAGAGTATGATTTAAAATAAGACATTGATTCACACAACAATCAGTCCATATTAGCAGCTAAAGATGAAATGACGATCTGTTCAAACCTCTCTGTTCAGTTTGTCTCCTCTTTCTCTCAGCTTTGCCTCCAGTGAAGCCACCTCTTTCTTCAGCTGACAGATTTCTGTGATGAAATCCTCAATATCCACACTCTAAAAAATGCTGGGTTAAATATAACCCAGCGCTGGGTTAAAAAGGGACCAACCCAGCGGTTGGGTTGTTTTGACCCAGCGGTTGGCAGAGGTATAAAGTCCAGTGGTCAGAAAGTAAAAGTCCTGCCATATGTTTATTCCACCCATGAACTCAGCAAGCTGTTTTAACCAGAGGAGAACCAAATCATTCCTTTCAAGTCACAAGCAAGTCTCAAATTAAATTCCAAGTCCTCAAAGAGTTAAAGTTAATGAGATAATTAAGTGATTAATTAAATGATGATTGCACATTAGTGATGAACATCTGCTGTTAACAAACAACATCACTGAAGAAAAGTGAAACACAAGAACTACAACTGACTTCAGCCACAACCTTTTTTTTTAAACACACACAAGATGCCAGCAAAACTGTGGTCAAGGTTTGCTTTAATTAGTTTCTTTAATAATTCAAAGTACAAACATTTGTGCATTGCTGAAAAAAGCTTGAAGTAGCAGAGAACTACTTTACACATGAACGCTTATACTTATACGATCCTCAACAGTGGTGACAATAATTTTTCATACTGCAGTGCATGATGGGAGTTTTTACTATGGTGTTACCCAGCATGCATTGCATCATAAAGCATTTTGTTGATTGTCACCATCATTGAGATTCGAATACTGGTTCTTGATGTCTGAGTGTGTCTAAATAGCACAGTAGTTTTTTTTTTTTTTTGTGTATTACATATATATTTTTTAAATTCATTAACTATATATGTTAGAACAACACACTTTTCTGTAGTTTCACAGAGTTCTTAGTGCAAAGCCTAAACATATAAATGGAAGAAAGTCATTTTGAGCGAAGTCAGGCCAGCTCATGAGGCTTATTTCATCACATATAAACAGATAATATCTCAAAATTGTACATCACATGCATTTCAACAGAGAGAGATCTAACACAGCAAGTCAAGGGTCAAGAGTCCAACTAAAGCAAACACTTCATGATCAACATCTGAAGACTAACACATCATGGTTAATATAATATTGCATTTACAATGAATTGATCAAACTACAAATCTGAGCAGAAACTACACAGAACTAAATAGCCAATAGAAAATTGACTTCTGCAGAATATTCAGAAACATTAATGTCAGATATAAATGTATTTGTTTAGAATCATTTGTTTAGTTTCATTTCCAAGAAGGAATATCTCCTATATATTATTAATATCTATCACTTCAATTAAGCTGCATTTAATAAACTAAACGCTATAACTTATATATGACTGCGATTCAATCGATTTTAGGCATCCTTCAAAAGTGTCCAGCATACTACAATAGTTGTGTCATTCCTGGTATGCGGTAACATTTTGGATTCACAAGTGTTGGAACAAAAGGCACATGATTTTTATGTTTTTTTGCATTCTACCAAAATAGTGACACATTTAACTATTAGGAATACATATTGGTCAAGCTCGGGGACTCAAAAAATAATAATTATGGGTAGATTGTTCAGACACTGGCCATGAAAATATTCCACCCAGTTATGGACATATGGATAGTTATCACAACATGTTAATCATGTAAATGTTAAACAACAAGCTTTTCTTGGATAGTATACATCCCTTATGCCATCTCATTATTTATTTATTTTTTTTCAAAATAAAATAATTATTGATGAATAGAATATGTCTTAATTATTAAGAACAGGTATTTTGTGTGCCCATTTTTGCCAATAGGGTAGTAAATAATAAAAAAAATTTGTGTGGAGCTAGCATAACAGGGTGGAACGGAGCGAGCATAACAGGATGGAATGGAGTGTAACAGGGTGGAATGGATGGCGCATAACAGGATGGAATGGAGTATAACAGGGTGGAATAGATGGAGCATAACAGGGTGGAATGGATGGAGCATAACAGGATTGAATGGAGTATAACAGGGTGGAATATATGGAGCATAACGGTGGAATGGATGGAGCATAACAGGGTGGAATGGATGGAGTATAACAGGATGGAATGGAGTATAACGGTGGAATGGATGGAGCATAACAGGGTGGAATGGATGGAGCATAAAAGGGTGGAATGGAGTATAACAGGGTAGAATGGATGGAGCATAACAGGATGGAATGGATGGAGCATAACAGGCTGGAATGGATGGAGCATAACAGGATGGAATGGAGTATAACAGGGTGGAATGGATGGACCATAACAGGGTGGAATGGAGTATACCAGGGTGGAATGGAGCATAACAGGATGGAATGGATGGAGCATAACAGGATGGAATGGATGGAGCATAACAGGGTGGAATGGAGTATAACAGGGTGGAATGGATGGAGCATAACAGGATGGAATGGAGTATAACAGGGTGAAATGGATGGAGCATAACAGGATGGAATGGATGGAGCATAACAGGATGGAATGGAGCATAACAGGGTGGAATGGATGGAGCAAAACAGGATGGAATGGAGTATACCAGGGTGGAATAGAGTATAACAGGATGGAATGAATGGAGCATAACAGGGTGGAATGGATGGAGTATAACAGGATGGAATGGATGGAGCATAACAGGGTGGAATGGATGGAGTATAACAGGATGGAATGGAGTATAACAGGGTGGAATGGATGGAGCATAACAGGATGGAATGGAGTATAACAGGGTGAAATGGATGGAGCATAACAGGATGGAATGGAGTATAACAGGGTGGAATGGATGGAGCATAACAGGATGGAATGGATGGAGCATAACAGGATGGATGGAATGGATGGAGCATAACAGGGTGGAATGGATATACCAGGAGCAGTAAACAGGATGGAATGGATGTAGCATAAACAGGAGTGGAATGGAGTATAACAGGGTGGAATGGATGGAGCATAACAGGGATGGAATGGAGTATAACAGGGTGGAATGGATGGAGCAAAACAGGATGGAATGGAGTATAACAGGGTGGAATGGATGGAGCATAACAGGATGGAATGGAGCATAACAGGGTGGAATGGATGGAGCATAACAGGATGGAATGGAGTATAACAGGGTGGAATGGATGGAGCATAACAGGATGGAATGGATGGAGCATAACAGGATGGAATGGATGGACCATAACAGGGTGGAATGGAGTATACCAGGATGGAATGGATGGAGCATAACAGGGTGGAATGGATGGAGCATAACAGGATGGAATGGATGGAGCATAACAGGGTGGAATGGATGGAGCATAACAGGATGGAATGGAGCATAACTGGGTGGAATGGATGGAGCAAAACAGGATGGAATGGAGTATACCAGGGTGGAATGGAGTATAACAGGATGGAATGGATGGAGCATAACAGGGTGGAATGGATGGAGCATAACAGGATGGAATGGAGTATAACAGGGTGGAATGGATGGAGCATAACAGGATGGAATGGAGTATAACAGGGTGGAATGGATGGAGCAAAACAGGATGGAATGGAGTATAACAGGGTGGAATGGATGGAGCATAACACAGGATGGAATGGAGCATAACAGGTGAATGGATGGAGCATAACAGGATGGATGGAGCATAACAGGGTGGAATGAAGTATAACAGGGTGAAATGGATGGAGCATAACAGGATGGAATGGATCAAGAAAAAAAGGATTATAACAGGGTGGAATGGATGGAGCATAACAGAGCAAAACAGGATTGAATGGAGTATAACAGGGTGGAATGGATGGAGCATAACAGGATGGAATGGAGCATAACAGGGTGGAATGGATGGAGCATAACAGGATGGAATGGAGCATAACAGGGTGGAATGAAGTATAACAGGGTGAAATGGATGGAGCATAACAGGATGGAATGGATGGAGCATAACAGGATGGAATGGAGCATAACAGGGTGGAATGGATGGAGCAAAAACAGGATGGAATGGAGTATAACAGGGTGGAATGGATGGAGCATAACAGGATGGAATGGAGCATAACAGGGTGGAATGGATGGAGCATAACAGGATGGAATGGAGCATAACAGGGTGGAATGGATGGAGCATAACAGGGTGAAATGGATGGAGTATAAGAGGATGGAATGGAGTATAACAGAGTGGAATGGATAGAGTATAACAGGATGGAATGGAGCATAACAGGGTGGAATGGAGCGAGCATAACAGGATAGAATGGATGGAGCATAACAGGATGGAATGGAGTATAACAGGGTGGAATGGGTGAAGTATAACAGGATGGAATGGAGTATAACAGGGTCGAATGGATGGAGCATTGCAGGGTGGTATGGATGGAGCATAACAGGATGGAATGGAGTATAACAGGGTGGAATGGATGGAGCATAACAGGGTGGAACACCAGTGTTAACAGGTTCCAACAGTGGACAAGCTTTCTGTCATTGTCCTGCAAGGTTTCCCATTTGTAATGTGTGTGTATATATATGCCAATGCTTACTTATTAAAATCAGATGGGGAAATGCAGAACAATTAAAAATCAATCAATAGCCTGACAGAATTCTTCATCTACATATAACGTTAGCCAACATATTAAAACACAAGACAAAAACAATAGGGAATTTTACCAAGGAATAGTATTAAAATGGCTTTTAAAAACATACCTCGTCATGTAGGCTATATCATCTAAAAACAAAACTAACAAAACAAAAAAAAAGACAGGGCCTGAGGTGATTAAGTTAGGGTTTCCATCCAAAGTTGCGAATTTAACTTATGTGCAAAAATTGGAATATCACATAAAACATTTGCAAACAAGCACTGTTTCCATCCAACGCATCAAACAGAACAAAATCATCACTTCATGTTAAACTGGCACTAAATATCAGTAAAAAAACTCAGAGATCATGAAAAGCAAGACAACAGAATATCGGAAAGCGCCTGGACATCACGCAGCACCACCAAAGTGGGTCTTCGAGGAATAGAAGGTGCGGTGGCGGGCTGTAGTGATTGACATTAGCTGGCTTTGGCTAGTCTCCAAGCTAACGCCTACGTGCCTGTAATGAATATGATTACGCTTTGCTCCAGTAGAGTTATTGTAAGCCAATTTGACATTACACAGTTTACACAAAACTTCTTTTTCCTTCTCATTCAAAATAATCCCACACCTTGCTCGTCTTTCGTGTGGTCACTTTTGAGCTCGCCACAACTGACACAAAGTAAACTCATGTGAGTCATGAGGTAAAAATGTAGTTTACGTCCCGAAACACTTAAAAAAAATTTATTATTTTTTTAAATGTTTTATTTTAACTTGTTATTTAAAATGTTTTAAATGTAACAATGGGAATTTGATAGTAACATAAAATGGTGATAATTTGAATGATAATCATGTTTTTTTTTCTGTCGTGTAATTTGTATATATTGTATATATATTAAATTCATATATATATATATATATATATATATATATATATATATATATATATATATATATATATATATATATATACACAAACAAACATAGAAATTGCTATATTCACTAAATACTATTTATTCTATTACAATTTCCACTCTGTTAGCAGGGTGGAACATTTTGAGCTAAATTAGCCATAGCTCTTTGAATGATCAACATTTAGCTAGCTATCCTTCTACAGATTAACAGAACTTTTGAACGTTTTTTAATGTCAGATTTGTTTTTACATTTTTTTTAAAAAAAGGACAAACATTCTCCATAATATAGCCTAACAGGGTGGACATTAAGGGTGGGACAAGCAGGATAACATTTTAAAAGCTAAAAAAAAAGTTAGGAGTGAGAGTTGAAGCTTACCTTAAAATGGTCTGAAAATGGTCTTAAATTAAATTGCAGTTGGTTTTGGAAGGCAAGAAAGTATGTACTAACAGGGTGGAATATGACTTTAGGGACACGGCAACTGAAGAAAACTGTAAAAATTAAAATAAAAACTATATTTTCACATGATTTATATGTATGATTAGAGGCAGTTTAGCATAGTCTATAACACAATTTCAATTTTTTTTTTTATCATTTCATGGTTTACATTTCTTGTGGAAGTTGATTACTTTGCACTGAGGACATAATTAAATTTTATGCATATATCAAATACCAAATAGTATTTATAATGTCTATTATCTCTGTTTAAGTGATAAAATATACAATTTAATCAATTTCTTATAAATATTTGACTCATTTTAGATAAAATATGAATAAATAAATCATTGATACATAAATGTCACTGTATAACAGCAATGACCCAATTATATGGTTATATGCTGGACACTGTTACTTTAGGCTAATCACAAATTTACCACTGTTTCACTGTAATTACAGTAAGTAAAACAATGGTATATTTGTGCTTAGCCTAATGTGGTTTTATTACAAATACCCAAGTTAAACTATGGTTACTTTAGTAAAACCTATGGGTTATAACCTGTAGGTTACTGATGTGCAGTAACGTTATAGGAATAATAATCTAATGATATAATAAATAATAGTACAGTAGTCCCAGTTTACTTTTAAACAAATTTCCCTGATTATACTTACATTAAGTAATGTTTATACTTGATTATATTTACTTAAGTAACATTTTCAATGCAGGACTTTTACTTGCATCAGAGTATTTTAACAGTGCTTTATAAATTATTAGGTAAAGGATCTTAATACTTCGTCCACAACAATATTTAATGAGGTTAACTTATAACGTTACCCTCATTGTGGTTAGTCTGCACAAAATCAACAAGCTTGTTTGCTTTGCAGCCACTCTAAATACAAGATAAGCATTTGATCTGCGGCAGAGCGCTAACGAATCTTTCTGCAGCGTTGTTAGCAGGGCGGCCAGATCGATTTTTGACGCTCTCGACGGTGGCGGTGTGAACGCACAGTAATGCAAATTAAAGGAAAAAACAGTCATTTCTAGCCATGAAGTGGCAGCATTAAAAACTACTAAAATAAGCCATTACATTTTTGTGTGGTCATAATTCCAAATATTCCATAAACATACACTTTAATTCTATCTCATCTTTAATTCTATTTGACATTACAGTGAAGTTCAAGTAGCTGCCACAAAACCACCAAACTATTCCTCCCAGAGGATTCGTTTCTACCAAGTGAATATCTTACCTTACACAGCAGCATAAAAGAACAGTGATGAAATGGATAATTAATAAACCATGGTTCTTTCTTGATTAAAAGAAACCAGTCCAGCAATGAAAAACCAGAGTGTATTTGCCAGTGACTCTCCTTCATGCATTTCACCACATAAAACATGCTTTATGAAATCCAGACACTCATATTATTGTAGTATTTTATTCTGAGGATTGTTAATAGTTCTGTCTGGTTTAACATAAAATCATTGCTCTACTCTATCAAACATGAGTTTATATACAGCACTTGGATCAATCCACAACATTAAAAAAGTTCATTGCCCCCTACTGGCAGTAAGAGCTCAATGAACACTTTCAGAATGAGCCGAACTTTTTTTTTTTTCCCAGATTGATTGATGAAAGTCACTCTGATGATTCTGGAGCAGTTTGTTCTTTAGTGTGTTTGTTCTGGTGGGTCTGAAAACTACCTAAATAAGCAAATCTCTTGCCGCAGATGGAGCAGGAGTAAGGTTTCTCTCCTGTATGAACTCGCTGATGGACCTTCAGGACGTCTGATCGAGCAAACGTCTTGTAACACTGTGAGCATTTGAACGGTCTTTCTCCAGTATGAGTCCTCTTGTGGTTTTGAAATATATTATGTTTACTGAAACTCTTCCCACAGAAGCTGCAGTGATACGGTTTTTCTCCAGTGTGGACTCGCTTATGAAATACAAATTGAGTTGAATTTGAAAAGCTCTTCCCGCAGTAGGAGCACAGATATGGTTTCTCTCCGGTGTGAGTCCTCTCATGAATGTTCAGATGAGATCTTTGACGGAATCGTTTGTCACAGTGTTTGCACTGAAACAGTTTCTCATCAGAGTGTATATTTTGGTGTGACTTTAGAGAGCTTGAGTCTGTAAAGGTTTTCCCACATTCACTGCACTGATACGGTCTCTCATTGGTGTGAACACGTACATGTTTCTTCAGATGAGGTCCGTGATTGAAGCTCTTCTCGCAGTGAGGACACTTGTATGGTCTTTCTCCCGTGTGGATTCGCTTATGAACTAGAAGAGATTGTTTGGTGCTGAAATACTTGTCACATTCACTGCAGTGGAAAGACTTTTCACCGTGAGTCTTCAAGTGAACTTTTAGAACAGAATGAATGAAAAAAACCTTCCCGCACTGTTCACAGTGAAACTCCTTCTTCCTGCTGTGCTCTTTTGAATGAAGTCTCCTCTCTTCTGCGGTAGGAAAGCTAATCTTGCATCTCCTACAGCTGAAGTCTTTCTGTTCTGTGTGTGTTCTCTCGTGTCTCGCTAAATGACCCTCTGAACTCAGTGTTTTTCCACAGGTGCTGCAGGAGAAACTCTTCAGCTGCTCTTTTGATGCTAAGTCTGTCTCTCCATCAGAAGATGAACAGCCTTTGTCATCTGAAATGAACAAAATGATTATAAATTCTGGGTTTTAAAATATAATTGAAAAGAGTTTGTTGGAAACTCTGCAAGTTAATTAAATAAACCCATACACAGACATATTGATAAAATTAGTTTGGAAATGCAACATTCGCCACCCATTTCATCATATTTACAATGTCATTTTACAGTATAATAATGCTGCAATCACAATGTTTTTCTTTTATAAATATATATATATCATAACAAAAGTAATTTAAATGAGATTTTTGGTCAAATTAGTTAGCCTTACAAACAGGCACATCAATCTGTCTCTCTTAAAAAACACATTCTGGGCAGAGAAGATAGAAAAAAAAAATATAATTTGCCATTATGTTTCCTAATATCTCTACTCAAACCTGATCAGATCATCAGAGACCATCAGCCAATATGAACCTGATCCTGCAGAGTCTCTGCTGACAGAAATAACAAACTGTCATAAAAGGAAGAAACAAACCTGGAGGAATGAAATCTTCATCTTCATCATCCTCATCCTCCTGCTCTTCCTCATCAGTGTGTTGTTGTTCTTTCTCTTCGGTGGTTTCTTCTCCTCTGCTCTCGATCAGGTTCCTGCAGTCCACCAGTTTGACGGAGCACATCTTCAGCGGCGTCTGCAGCATCTGCTGTTCTCCAGCGTTACAGTCAGAGGTTTGATCAGTGGATTCATGATCCTGAGCGTCAGTATAACAGAGTAAAGTGAGGCTGAGGTCTGAGTCCTATGTGTCTCTGGATCTCTGATCTCTGACGCTCCAGACTGAATCCTGAGCTTCTGTCCCATCAGTCACACGCACTGAAACCTGCTCCACATCCTGACAAACACAATCAGCTTATCACTTCAGAATCATATATCAGTTGATTCTCACACTCATGAATCAACTTTGAAACGTTAAGGTATAGTTCACCCTAAAATGAAAATTCTGTCATTAATCACTCACCCTCATGTAATTTTAAGCCTGTAAGCCCTCCGTTCATCTTCGGAACACAAATTAAGATATTTTTGATAAAATTTGAGAGCTTTCTGATCCTCCCATAGACAGCAATGCAACTGAAATGCTCCCAGGCCCAGAAACATAGTAAGGACTTTGGTTAAATAGTTCAAGTGATATCAGTGGTTCAGCTATAATGTTATGAAGCTTTGAGAATACTTTTTTTGCACAAAGAAAACAAAAATAAATTTATTCAGCAAATTTCCTCTCTTCCGTGTCAGTCTCTATTGCTTGTTCACATGCTGACACAAGAGCTGATGATTCAGAGCAACTGAACACCCTCAACAATCTCCCCATGATGCTTCCACTCATACCTGTGTTTTGTAAATTTCAGAAATCATCATATCTTTCCTTGACCCGGTTTGAAGTCGTCTAGTGAAAAATGTTCACTGCACGACCTCATTTGCTTGACGTTTCGAAGCAGTAAATCAACATCCCGCTCAATAGCCATAACTTCAGTCGCTCTGAATCATTTACTTGCTCTAAATTGTTTATATACTAAGTCTGAAAGGTAAGCCTTTCAGCTGTCAGCATTGGTAATGTACTTTTACATACTCTCACTAGTTTCTCACAATTCAGGCATCCAGGAAATGCACACTTTAGCACCATTTGAAAGACTACACCAACATGTAAAGCACAATTCAATAGCTTGCATACAGCATGTGTCTTCCTCATCTTGTAAACAAGGCGCAGTGCAACATCAGCATCAAACACATGCGTCATGGGTACACTATAAGACAACTCTGTAAAATTTACTGTAAAAAAAAACAGCTGTGGTTGCCAGAATTTTATCTTAAAACATGGTAGCAACATTTAACGTTTTAACTTAAACTTACATTGAAATACCATAATTTCATTAACTGATATAATGTTAATACACCATCCTATTGAAGTACTGAAATCTGTTTTGTACCTTTGTAATACACTGTTATTCACTAAAAGCAGGTGGTGATGAGAGTCACATGACGAACCAAAGCCCATCACAAGCAGCTTTTAAATAATAACATATATAGAAGTTGCACAGTGTGATTCACACAAACACTAAACACACGAAACTAAAATAATACATAAATATACATTAATAAACATTCATTTAACAATATTAGATGTAATATACATCCCTAATGTGCAAAACTGATAAGGAAAAAAATTAGAAGAAATAGTTATTTCAACAAAAAAACATAAAATTTGAAATGTAATGCAATTTTTTTTTTTATTTTACTTCCAAAAATGGTCTACTACCGTAAAATTACATGTAATGTCTAATACAGTTTTTCACTGTATATTGTAGGGGAACTTACCGTTAACCATTTAACAGGATTTTACTATAGCATTTTTACAGTCTTTTAACATGGACACATTAAACACTGACACGAAAGAGGAGACACTGCTGGATAAAATAATTATTTTTGCGTTGTGTCTATTTACACTAAGTGCAAATTGGCCACCTGGTTGGCAGAGGCTATTTACACTAACTCCGCCCACCACCGTGTGATTGGGCTAGTCAACACTACAAAAGACAATCATTTAACTACAGCTCCAGTGACGTCGAAGGTAAAGCGCATGCTGTGTTCTTTTTGACGCTATCGACAAGTTTGAATTCACCTTTTGCAAAACTTTTTGTCTCCCCTTTTTTAGATCTCATATCACATCGGAAAATCATTTATTTTCAATCAAAATTAAAGAAATTTACATTTACATTGAGATTTTAGACATTTAGCAGACGCTTTTATCCAAAGCAACTTACAAATGAGGACAATGGAAGGAATCAAAACTAACCAAAAGAGCAATATATATATATACTGTATATAAAGATGAAAGAGATGTGATTTTAGCAGATTCTTGAAGATGGTTAAGGACTCGGATTGAGTGGGGCAGGTCATTCTACCAGGAGGGAACATTTAATTTAAAATTCTGGGAAAGTGATTTTGTGTCTCTTTGGGATGGGCACATAAGTCTGAAGTAATGAATTTAGGTAAAGGGGTGCAGAGCCAGTGGTGGTTTTGTAGGCAAACATTAATGTCTTGGATTTTATACAAGCAGCTATCGGTAGCCAGTGCAAATTGATAAACTGAGGTGTGACATGCATTATTTTCGGCTCATTAAAAATTAATCTTGCTGCTGTGTTCTGGATTAATTGTAAAGGTTTGACAGAACCAAGAGAGCGTTGCAATACTCCAGCCTGGAGAGAACAAGAGCTTGAACAAGGAGTTGTGAAGCATGTTCCAAAAGAAAGGGCCTGATCTTCTTAATGATTAATAAATCAAATCTGCAGGACCGGGGAGTTTTAGCAATGTGGTCTGAGAAAGTTAGCTGATCATCAATCGTAACTCCAAGGTTTCTGGCTGTTTTTGAAGGAGTTATGGTTGATGTGCCTAACTGGATGGTGAAATTGTGATGAAACGGTGGGTTTTCTGGAACCACAAGCAGTTCTGTCTTGGCAAGGTTGAGATGAAGGTGATGGTCCTTCATCCAGCAAGAAATGTCTGTTAGACAAGCTGAGATGCAAGCAGCTACCGATGGATCATCAGGATGGAATGAGAGGTAGAGTTGAGTGTCATCAGCATAGCAATGGTATGAAAAGCCATGTATCTGAATGACAGAACATAATGATGCCGTGTAGACAGAGAAGAGAAGTGGTCCAAGAACTGAGCCCTGAGGCACCCCAGTAGTTAGATGTTGTGACTTGGACACCTCACCTCTCTAAGATATTTTGAAGGACCTATCTGAGAAATAAGACTCAAACCACTGGAGTGTGGTTCCTGAGATGCCCTTTGCCAGCAGGGTTGACAGGAGGATCTGGTGGTTAACCGTGTCAAAAGCAGTGGACAGATCCAGCAAGATAAGTACTGAAGATCTGGAATCCGCTCCTGCCAGTCTTAGGGCTACAACAACTGAGAGCAAGGCAGTCTTGGTTGAATGTCCACTACTGAAACCAGACTGGATGGTTGTCAAGGAGGTTGTTCTGTGTGAGAAAGGCTGAGACTTGGTTGAACACAACTCGTCCAAGTGTTTTTGCCATGAAAGGAAGAAGGGAAACTGGTCTGTAGTTCTCTGAAAGAGGTGGGTTGAGGGTGGGTTTCTTAAGTAGTGGAGTTATACGAGCCTGTCTAAATAATGAGGGGAAAACACCTGTATGAAGGGATGTGTTGATGTGAGTGAGAGCAGGTACAACTGCAGGAGAAATGGCTTGATGGATATGAGATGGAATAGGATCAAGCGTACAAGTAGTATGATGATTAGAAAGAATGAGTTTGGAGACTTCTGCCTCAGAGAGTGAAGAGAAGGATGTAAATGAGTGTATGTTTGCTGGTAAGATGTGCTTGACAGATTGTGGTGTGGAAAAGTGTGCACTGATGGTTTTAATTTTATCAATGAAGAATGTGGCAAAGTCGTCTGCTATTAGAGTTGATGAAGGAGGGGAAGGAGGAGGACAAAGGAGGAAGGAAAATGTTTTAAAGAGCATGTGTTAGATGAATTGTTAATTTTGTTATGATAGAATGTCCCTTTAGCAGTGGAGACATTAGCAGAGAAGGAAGAGAGGAGTGACCAATACACATTAAGGTCAATAGGATTTTTTATTTGCGCCATACCCTTTCAGAGTTTAGAATCATGCTCACTTAGAACATCATACAGCCAAGGAGCAGAAAGTGTGGTACGGCCTGGCCTGGAAGACAAGGGGCAGACAGTGTCTAAACAAGATGTAAGAGTGGAGCAGAAAGTATCGGTAGCAATGTTAGCATCAAGAGATGTTAACCGTTTAGGGGAAGGAAGTGAAGATGAAACCATAGCAGATAGCCGGGAAGGTGAGAGTGAGTGAAGGTTACGTTGAAAGATGACATGTGGAGGGGTATGTGTTGTGTCAGGGAGCATGTGGAGGTTGAGAGTGAGGAGTAAGTGATCCGAGGTGTGCAGTGGAGTAACCAGTACATGATCAGTGGAGCAGTGTCATGTGTAAATAAGGTCCAGTTGGATGCCTGATTTGTGAGTAGCAGTAGTTGACACTCTCTTGAGATCAAAAGAGGCAAGCAGAGTGTGGAAGTCTGCAGATATCGGTTTATCTAGCTGGATGTTGAAGTCTCCAAGCATAACTAGAAGAGTACCATCTTCAGGAAAGGTTGAAAGCAGCACATCTAATTCTTCTACAAAGTTACCTAGTGGTCCTGGGGGTCGATAAACGACTACAAAATGGATTTTAAAAGGGTGGGTAACAGTGGCCGAATGTGATTCAAAGGAGCTGTTGATAAGGTAAAGGAATACATTTCCAATCATTAGAGATAAGCAGACCAATACCTCCACCTCTTCCAGTCAAACGGGGAGTGTGGGAAAATAAGAAATAATTGGAGAGTGCTGCAGGAGTAGCAGTGTCCTCTAGTTTGATCCACGTCTCTATCAGGGCAAATAATCAAAATTTGAAAATAAAGTATGGGGAAGGGTTACGGTAGGGAGGGCTCATACTGTCCCAATAAAGTGGCATCCATTTAATAATCTGGATTAAAATTATAATTTACACTCATTGCATTATTACTTCATTCTGTTTTATAATGTACTACAATACTGAGGTGCAGATAATTGCCACAATTTGCAATAAGTAGTTTAAATAGCAGAAAATCCTGCTTTTTTAACAGTGTAAAGCCAGGGTCACATAGACTCGGAGCATGCAAAATTCCCTCGCATGCTGCAAAGATCATGATATCACGTCATGCTCGGCAGCATCTAATAATACATCTAAAATGTAAAAACATACTATCTTCTCCACTTTCCCGCAGCGCTGCAGTTTAAAATTTATGTTCTTTTAATTCAGCTACGAGGTCATGCTGTGACGTATTGATCTGCTGTCGGTCACACAGTGTCACATGATGCGAATTCACAGGTCAGGTCATTTGGAATGACATGAGGGTGAATGATTAATGACAGTATTTTCATTTTTGGGTGAACTTTACCTTTAATAGAAGCAAACTGACAGTGACTGAGATGAAGGATGAAATGAAGATCTGTTCAAACCTCTCTGTTCAGTTTGTCTCCTCTTTCTCTCAGCTTTGTCTCCAGTGAAGCCACCTCTTTCTTCAGCTGACAGATTTCTGTGATGAAATCCTCAATATCCAGCATGGACAGATCAGTTCCTACTGATTTACAGCAGACCACATCCACCTGCGCTTTCATGATCAACATCTGAACACAAACACTTCATGATTATTACAATATTTATTATAAATATACAGTATTTATAATAAACTGATCAAACTAAAAATCAGAGTGGAACTACACAGAAATGAATAAATAATATTAACTTCTGGAATATATTTAGAAACATGTCAGATATAATGTATTTGTTTGACACCTGTTTAGATTCACTGTGTTTTTATTTTTATTTTATTTTTATATATCTAACACTTCAGTTTAGCTGCATTTAATAAACTATACGCCATAACTTAATTAGGACTGAGATTTAATCTATTTTAGGCATCCTTCAAAAGTGTTCAGCATACTACAATAGTTATATGTTTATATGCTGGACACTTTTACTTTAGACTAAGCACAAATTTACCATTGTTTTACTGTAATTACAGTAAGTAAAACAATGGTATATTAATGTGGTTTTACAAATACCCAAGTTAAACTATGGTTACTGTAATAAAACCTATAGGTTAATTTTCCTAAACCAGCTTCATTTAAGCTCATTAACGCACTAAAGGTAACAAACACGTAAATAGTTAAAACACGTACCGAGTCTACAAGCGCTCCTCCAACCGTCTTTTCTTCTTCAGTGCTTTTACCGGTGGATTTACTGGACTAAGATGGTCACAGCGCCTCCTACAGTACGAGAAGTGCACATCTGTCTGAGTGTTTTTCATTAAAATAAAAACCGCACATTTCATTTGTGTACACCGTCATGCTTGCACAGCCCAAAATACACGATTACGTTTTTGAAATGTATAACCTGAAATGTTTAATGGTTTTATTATGGTAAAATAAAAATTTAATTCATTCAAATTATGACGGTGAACGTGTTATTAAACAGCGAAATGCATTCAGTAACACCATGGCAGATGTACAGGGCCGCATTAAGACTATAAGGGGCCCCTGGGCTTTACCTCTTGAGGGGCCCTTCCAGGGCTCGACAATAAGTACTGCCCGATTGCCCGAGGCTAGTGTGAATGACGCTCGGGACAGTAGACGGAACTGTCACTTGCCCGATCGGGCCAGTGCTGTAGGGTGTGCGTTATATGTAGTCTATGATATCGTAATTGTTAATTTAACGATCTGATATTATCGAGTATGCATCTCACTTTACAAAAAACAAACAAAAACACACCCATTCTGTGCACGCATGCACTACGTGACGTAGTCTAGTAGGTTAGACTTGTGCACGTGATTTAGTCTTAATGCCTCAGAATTCAAATATGCCCCTGTATATATTTCATATAATTAATAATTTAATATCTATGTTAACCAATATTACACAAAGAGTGCCGTTTTTCTCCAAAATATTAGCATGATTACAAATGTGATGATTTTTATTCGGCGTAAAGTTTAATAAACAAGAACTTAATATCAAGTGACTTACATTTTAGACACCAAATCATCTGTTTCGCTGTATTTCGCCAACGAAAATGGTTCCAAAGTCCACAGAATTGTTTTGCTTCTCTGAGCAACACTTCCTGATTGAATCAGCCGCTTGAATGAATGGTTGAATCTCAATGATTTGCTCATTAACAGTGATTCGCTGCCACCTACTGGCGGGTTTAATTTCAGGTTTAAAGTGTCTTGATTTTTTTAATAATTCCACAGTATTTAACGTTTTATATTTTAACATTAAAAACTTTTTTATGCATCTGTAACTGCTCTTGACTGATAAATTTTTAATAAAGTTTAATCTATTCTATAGTTATACATTAGATTACAATGTCTGTACCTCAAAATCTCCTGTTTAAACCTACATGAAAAACTTGAAAAGCACTATTTATTTCATTTATATGTTTGTTCTGTTGTATTTATTTATGCTTTTACTCGTAATTTGATTATTTTTAACTATTTTATTACTTACTGTTTATTTGTCTAACAATATTTAAAATATAAGTTAATCTAGTAGCTTACTGTCATTAACCTATTATTGAGGTGAAATGTAACAAAGACAATGAAAACAATATCTATGCTTATTTTATAGGGCCATTTTCTTGTCTTTTACTTTTATTAATTTTTTTGTTGTGGGCAAGTAAAAATTTGAATCACTGGCCCGACCGGGGTGAGCCCTGCCCTTCCTTCATCCATTGGAACTGCATAATTAATCGTTAAAAGTGTTCCACCCCTTTTACTGTTAGGCCGTTTTTATCTATTACACGTTACCCCCACCAGGTGGCAACAAGTGACTGTTAAAAATGCATTTGTCATGGAATCATTCTCAAGTTTAATTCAGTATTGCATGATGTCTGTGAGGGTTTTCTGCACACGAGCTTAGGGTGTGTCAGTCAACACGAGTACAGAGATCTTTTTTATGACTTATTATTGCGATTAAAAAGTAGTTTTAACATCAAGCACGTCATACACGATTTTTCTCATTCATGCATTTTTTTTTAGTAAAAAAACGAAATGTGCCCAAATATCTTGCTTTAAAGAAGTAAAACGAACATCAAGCGCAATTAAGCGTTTGCTTCTGAAGGCATACGCAACTTTAATAGTAACAAGAGTGCTTTATTTAAATCATTATGTTAGTATGATAAGGCCTATTTAATTACATGTATGCAGAATCTTCATCTTTCCCTAGGCCTGCGTTAAAATATGATGTTAGTTTCGGATTTTTTTTTAACAAACTGTTCTGACGTTCTACTTTATCTTGTGCTGTTTTTCTTTTTTGCGAACCACTTTCATATTTACGAGACATTGCTGTCACATTAGATTAGCTATTAGATTAGTTATTGTCATCATTAGAATAGGCGGCAATTATCTTATAAAGAATTCAACGTAAGTATGTCACGTGAGTTCGATACAGGCCAATAACTCAATGCTTTCAGACAATGATGAATTTTATTGGATTTCAGACAATTAAATAATGTCCACTGTGACTGATGATTGCAGGGTTCATTGAGTGAGAGGATTTGACTGACACTTCTCGAGAAGGACTTGCAACGCCCGCACGTGCATTCAAAGCAAAGCGATAAAGCGTAATTTTAAAGGGACAGCCAACGAATTATAAAATCCGATTACAATATTTTCCGGCATCATCGGGGCCCTCCCCCAGCCCGGGGCCCTGGGCTTAAGCCCAGGTAAGCCCGTGCATTAATGCGGCCCAGCAGATGTAGTACTTACATCCACATACTATCCTCATTCATATTATAATAGAACATACTTTTACTTTAAACAGTTACTAAACTGATTGAAATTAAAATGTAGTTCCTACTCACAGTATGTGATTTCAGTGAACAGTTAGCCTTGGATGTCTGAAATATTAGCTTGGAGATGTTGAACAAACTTTGACTTTGACTCTCTAACGCAAATTAAAGGAAATAACAGTCATTTCTAGCATAATGTGGCAGTATTTAAAAACTGCTAAAAGAAGCTCTGTCAGTTTTGTGTGGTCATAATTCCAGATAACCCATAAACATACACTTTAATT
Source organism: Cyprinus carpio (assembly GCF_018340385.1). Lineage (NCBI taxonomy): Eukaryota > Metazoa > Chordata > Actinopteri > Cypriniformes > Cyprinidae > Cyprinus > Cyprinus carpio. Next base: position 31,810,422 of record NC_056597.1, read on the forward strand.
CTATCTCATCTTTAATTCTATTTGACATTACAGTGAAATTCAAGTAGCTGCCAGAAAACCACCAAACTATTCCTCCCAGAGGATTCGTTTCTACCAAGTGAATATCTTACCTTACACAGCAGCATAAAAGAACAGTGATGAAATGGATAATTAATAAACCATGGTTCTTTCTTGATTAAAAGAAACCAGTCCAGCAATGAAAAAGCAGAGTGTATTTGCCAGTGACTCTCCTTCATGCATTTCACCACATAAAACATGCTTTATGAAATCCAGACTCTCATGTTATTGTAGTATTTTATTCTGAGGATTTTTAATAGTTCTGTCTGGTTTAATGGTGCGTTCAAGTCCTCCTGGGAATTTCGTACGTACGAGGAGGGAAGTCGCGTTGACGACGTGAGGTGCGTTCAAGTCAGTTTCGTCGGAGCAAGATGGCGCTGTACCTTCTTTTAATGAATAGCGAGAAATTACAGCAAGGTTTAATAACTCTGCTTATAGAAAAAATGCTAAACGGAGAAATAAAAAAATGTTAAAGCCATGTGCAATGTTGCGAATCAAACCATTTCTCGCCTAAAGGTGCACAAATGTTAGGATTTTTAGTTGTAATTCATTAACTTGCTGCTTATAACAAGATTAATGATGATCATGATAAATGACAGTTTATAGACTAGTAAACATTGAAATTCAATTAAAATTTACTGTCAACTACAGACATTGCATGCATTGATTCCGCATTAAAAAAGTTCACTGCCCCCTACTGGCAGTAAGAGCTCAATGAACATTATCAGTTTTTTCCCAGATTGATTGATGAAAGTCACTCAGATGATTCTGGAGCAGTTTGTTCTTTAGTGTGTTTGTTCTGGTGGGTCTGAAAACTACCTAAATAAGCGAATCTCTCGCCGCAGATGGAGCAGATGGAGCAGGAGTAAGGTTTCTCTCCTGTATGAACTCGCTGATGGACCTTCAGGACGTCTGATCGAGCAAACGTCTTGTCACACTGTGAGCATTTGAACGGTCTTTCTCCAGAATGAGTCCTCGTGGTTTTGAAATATATTATGTTCTTACAGCTGAAGTCTGTTCTGTGTGTGTTCTCTCGTGTCTCGCTAAATTACTCTCTGAACTCAGTGCTTTTCCACAGGTGCTGCAGGAGAAACTCTTCAGCTGCTCTTTTGATGTTAAGTCTGTCTCTCCATCAGAAGATGAACAGCCGTTGTCATCTGAAATGAACCAAAATTATTATACATTTTGGGTTTTAAAATATATTTGAGATTTATTTGTGTCACTCAGGAAATATACCAAAATTCTGTAATAATCTGTTTAGTACAAGGGTGAACAATTAATAAAATAAAAAAAAAGATCACAATATGTTTTAGTGCAGTTATCCAAATGCAAAAAAAGTGAGTTTAAAAATGCAACATTTCGACCAATTCCATCATATTTATAATTTTACAGTATAATAGTGTTATTGCAATCGCAATGTATTTCTTTCATGATTTTAGAATTGATAATAATTGACTAATTTATTAATAATGGTAATTAAATTTTTGGTCAAATCATGCAGCCTTACAAACAGGCACAGCAAATCTGTCTCTCTTTAAAAAAAACACATTCTAGATCTCATCAGCAGGGGTGTGTCTAGAGCATTTAAATTGGGGTGGCCAGACTGGGGCACTGGCTCAAAAGAGGTTGGCGAGGGGATTGCAGTGAATGGAGTGATTGACACAATGATGACCAAAGCAATAGACGGGAGAAAATATGTGAAAATGGGCATTAAGACTAGAGCCCTCACTAATTTTAGAAGCACCCTCAGTGATTATTTCTGGAACCTGGTTAATACGCTTTTATTGCAAAACTATATACAAAAACTATTATATTATAACTCCATATACAAGCCAGAAACTAAGCCTTTTTTTGCACAGGCCTATCTAAAGGGTTAATGGTCCCACCTAGTGATAAACTGTAAAAATAACAAATTTTACCTCTTACCAAAAGGGAAAACCACAAACAATCAAGAATGCATGATTTTATGGTGTCATGGCTTTGCAATCAAAAAATGTCGTTATAATGGAAGTCAATGGGGCAAAAACAGCCACGAACAACAAATGCGGGAGAAAAAATTAAAATCTTATGCTGCACAAAAACTAACAATGCAGCAAAGCCAAAGTTGTTACTAATCTTTGACATGCCCAAGACTGTGATAAAAGGTAAAAAAATATCCAGTCCACAATCACTTTTTATATTGAAAATATGTCATTTTGTGTGTTTTTTTCCCCAAATCAGTGACACAATTTATGAACTTGGTAATTAAAGAGTTAAAATCTTGGATTTTTTTTAAAACATTTGGTAGTTTTGATCAGGACTGAGGTTGATTAATAGATTTATGCAAAAAAATTAGAAAAAAATATTTATCTGATACATTTTTACAGCAGTTTAATTTAGTGGATGTTTTCATCCACGAACATAACAAAAGGGTAGTGAATTTGCCCACAGTGTATTGTTAAGTTTTTGAAAATTTTCAAAGCATTTTCCCAAAATATGTGTCAAAATAAGATTTGTCACCAAAAATCATTCCATTAGCTGAAACACAGAGAAAGTTGTGGCCAAAATAAGACTCAACTTTACCCCCTAGTGGACGAAAACGTCCCCAACAAAACATTAGGGTTAAACAATTAAACAACACCTTAATGTGTCAATATTGAACAAAATTAAAAAAAAAAAAAAAAAAAAAAAAAAAAGCCAAATCAGCTCAGGCTTTTACACATGAACACTTGTACTTATACGATCCTCAACAGTGGTGACAATAATTTTTCATACTGCAGTGCATGATGGGAGTTTTTACTATGGTGTTACCCAGCATGCATTGCATCATAAAGCATTTTGTTGATTGTCACCATCGTTGAGATTCGTATACTGGTTCTTGATGTCTGAGTGTGTCTAAATAGCACAGTAGTTAAATTTTTTTTTTTGTGTATTATTTACATATATATTTTTTAAATTCATTAACTATATATGTTAGAACAACACACTTTGCTGTAGTTTCACAGAGTTCTTAGTGCAAAACCTAAACATATAAATGAAAGAAAGTCATTTTGAGCGAAATCAGGCCAGCTCATGAGGCTTATTTCATCATATATAAACAGCTAATATCTCAACATTGTATAAAACCACATGCATTTCTACAGAGAGAGATCTAACACAGCAAGTCAAGGGTCAAGAGTCCAACTAAAGCAAACACTTCATGATCAACATCTGAAGACTAACACATCATGGTTAATATAATATGCATTTACAATGAATTGATCAAACTACAAATCTGAGCAGAACTACACAGAACTAAATAGCCAATAGAAAATTGACTTCTGCAGAATATTCAGAAACATTAATGTCAGATATAAATGTATTTGTTTAGAATCATTTGTTTAGTTTCATTTCCAAGAAGGAATATCTCCTATATATTATTAATATCTATCACTTCAATTAAGCTGCATTTAATAAACTAAACGCTATAACTTATATATGACTGCGATTCAATCGATTTTAGGCATCCTTCAAAAGTGTCCAGCATACTACATATAGTTGTGTCATTCCTGGTATGCGGTAACATTTTTGGATTCACAAGTGTTGGAACAAAAGGCACATGATTTTTATGTTTTTTTGCATTCTACCAAAATAGTGACACATTTAACTATTAGGAATACATATTGGTCAAGCTCGGGGACTCAAAAAATAATAATTATGGGTAGATTGTTTAGACACTGGCCATGAAAATATTCCACCCAGTTATGGACATATGTATAGTTATCACAACATGTTAATCATGTAAATGTTAAACAACAAGCTTTTCTTGGATAGTATACATCCCTTATGCCATCTAATTTTTTTTTTTCAAAATAAAATAATTATTGATGAATAGAATATGTCTTAATTATTAAGAACAGGTATTTTGTGTGCCCATTTTTGCCAATAGGGTAGTAAATAATACAAAAATTTTGTGTGGATCTAGCATAACAAGGTGGAATGGAGCATAACAGGGTGGAATGGAGCGAGCATAACAGGATGGAATGGAGTATAACAGGATGGAATGGATGGAGCATAACAGGATGGAATGGAGTATAACAGGGTGGAATAGATGGAGCATAACAGGATGGAATGGAGTATATCGGTGGAATGGATGGAGCATAACAGGATGGAATGGATGGAGCATAACAGGATGGAATGGAGCATAACAGGGTGGAATGGATGGAGCAAAACAGGATGGAATGGAGTATAACAGGGTGGAATGGATGGAGCATAACAGGATGGAATGGATGGAGCATAACAGGATGGAATGGAGTATAACAGGGTGGAATGGATGGAGCATAACAGGGTGGAATGGATGGAGCATAATAGAATGGAATGGAGTATAACAGGGTGGAATGGATGAAGCATAACAGGGTGGAATGGATGGAGCATAACAGGGTGGAATGGATGGAGCATAACAGGATGGAATGGAGTATAACAGGGTGGAATGGATGGAGCATAACAGGATGGAATGGATGCAGCAAAACAGGATGGAATGGAGTATAACAGGGTGGAATGGATGGAGCATAATAGAATGGAATGGAGTATAACAGGGTGGAATGGATGGAGCATAACAGGATGGAATGGAGCATAACAGGGTGGAATGGATGGAGCAAAACAGGATGGAATGGAGTATAACAGGGTGGAATGGATGGAGCATAACAGGATGGAATGGAGTATAACAGGGTGGAATGGATGAAGCATAACAGGGTGGAATGGATAAAGCATAACAGGATTGAATGGATGGAGCATAACAGGATGGAATGGAGCATAACAGGGTGGAATGGATGGAGCATAACAGGGTGGAATGGATGGAGCATAACAGGGTGGAATGGATGGAGCATAACAGGATGGAATGGAGTATAACATGGTGGAATGGATGGAACATAACAGGGTGGAATGGATGGATGGAGCATAACAGGGTGGAATGGATGGAGCATAACAGGGTGGAATGGATGGAGCATAACAGGGTGGAATGGATGGAGCATAACAGGATGGAATGGAGTATAACAGGGTGGAATGGATGGAGCATAACAGGATGGAATGGATGGAGCATAACAGGATGGAATGGAGCATAACAGGGTGGAATGGATGGAGCAAAACAGGATGGAATGGAGTATAACAGGGTGGAATGGATGGAGCATAACAGGGTGGAATGGATAAAGCATAACAGGATTGAATGGATGGAGCATAACAGGATGGAATGGAGCATAACAGGGTGGAATGGGTGGAGCAAAACAGGATGGAATGGAGTATAACAGGGTGGAATGGATGGAGCATAACAGGATGGAATGGAGTATAACATGGTGGAATGGATGGAGCATAACAGGGTGGAATGGATGGAGCATAACAGGGTGGAATGGATGGAGCATAACAGGATTGAATGGATGGAGCATAACAGGATTGAATGGAGTATAACAGGGTGGAATAGATGGAGCATAACAGGGTGGAATGGAGTATAACAGGTGCAAAACCTAAAACATTTAGTTTTAGGTTTAGTGCAAAACCTAAACATATAAATAGTCATTTATAGTCATATCAAAGTCATTTTTAGCGAAATCAGGCCAGCTCATGATGCTTATTTCATCATATATAAACAGCTAATATCTCATCATTGTACAACACCACATGCATTTCTACAGAGAGAGATCTAACACAGCAAGTCAAGGGTCAAGAGTCCAACTAAACCAAACACTGATCTCCATGATGGTTGCATCATTTTAACCAATAAAACATCAACATCTGATCCTCTGTAATTTACAATAACAGCAGGTGTTCATCACTAACACACAATCATCATTTAATTAGTCACTTAATTATCTCATTAACTTTAACTCTTTGGGGACTTGGGATTTGACTTGAGACTTGTTTGTGACTTGAAAGGAATGACTTGGTTCCTCCTCTGGTGAAATCAGCTGCTTAGCTCATGGGTGGAACAAAAATATGTCAGGACTTTTACTCTTTGGCCCCTGGACTACCCACCTCTGGTCAAAATAACCCAACCGCTGGGACAAAACAACCCAACTGCTGGGTTATATTTAACCCAGCATTTTTTAGCTCCATGCTTTATGCTCCATCCATTCCATCCAGTTATACTCCATTCCATAAATAAATCATTGATACATAAATGTCACTGTATAACAGCAATGATCCAATTATATGGTTATATGCTGGACACTGTTACTTTAGCCTAATCACAAATTTACCACTGTTTTACTGTAATTACAGTAAGTAAAACAATGGTATATTTGTGCTTAGCCTAATGTGGTTTTATTACAAATACCCAAGTTAAACTATGGTTACTTTAGTAAAACCTATGGGTTATAACCTGTAGGTTACTGATGTGCAGTAACTTTATAGGAATAATAATCTAATGATATAATAAATAATAGTATACAGCAGTCCCAGTTTACTTTTAAACAAATTTCCCTGATTATACTTACATTAAGTAATGTTTATACTTGATTATATTTACTTAAGTAACATTTTCAATGCAGGACTTTTACTTGCATCAGAGTATTTTTACAGTGCTTTATACATTATTAGGTAAAGGATCTTAATACTTCGTCCACAACAATATTTAATGAGGTTAACTTATAACGTTACCCTCATTGTGGTTAGTCTGCACAAAATCAACAAGCTTGTTTGCTTTGCAGCCACTCTAAATACAAGATAAGCATTTAATCTGCGTCAGAGCGCTAACAAATCTTTCTGCAGCGTTGTTAGCAGGGCGGCCAGATCGATTTTTGACGCTCTCGACGGTGGCGGTGTGAACGCACAGTAATGCAAATTAAAGGAAAAAACAGTCATTTCTAGCCATGATGTGGCAGCATTGAAAACTACTAAAATAAGCCATTACATTTTTGTGTGGTTATAATTCCAAATATTCCATAAACATACACTTTAATTCTATCTGATCTTTAATTCTATTTGATATTACAGTGAAGTTCAAGTAGCTGCCAAAAAAACCACCAAACTATTCCTCCCTGACGATTCGTTTCTACCAAGTGAATATCTTACCTTACACAGCAGCATAAAAGAACAGTGATGAAATGGATAATTAATAAACCATGGTTCTTTCTTGATTAAAAGAAACCAGTCCAGCAATGAAAAAGCAGAGTCATGCATTTCACCACATAAAACATGCTTTATGAAATCCAGATGCTCATATTATTGTAGTATTTTATTCTGAGGATTGTTAATAGTTCTGTCTGGTTTAACATAAAATCATTGCTCTACTCTATCAAACATGACTTTATATACAGCACTTGGATCAATCCACAACATTAAAAAAGTTCACTGCCCCCTACTGGCAGTAAGAGCTCAATGAACATTATCAGTTTTTTTCCCAGATTGATTGATGAAAGTCACTCTGATGATTCTGGAGCAGTTTGTTCTTTAGTGTGTTTGTTCTGGTGGGTCTGAAAACTACTAAATAAGCGAATCTCTCGCCGCAGATGGAGCAGGAGTAAGGTTTCTCTCCTGTATGAACTCGCTGATGGACCTTCAGGACATCTGATCAAGCAAACATCTTGTCACACTGTGAGCATTTGAACGGTCTTTCTCCAGTATGAGTCCTCTTGTGGTTTTGTAAAGTATTATGTTTACCGAAACTCTTTCCACAAACGCTGCAGTGATATGGTTTTTCTCCAGTGTGGACTCGCTTATGAAATACAAAATCAGATGGATTTGAAAAGCTCTTCCCGCAGTAGGAGCACAGATATGGTTTCTCTCCGGTGTGGGTCCTCTCATGAATGTTCAGATTAGATCTTTGACGGAATCGTTTGTCGCAGTGTTTGCACTGAAACGGTTTCTCATCAGAGTGGATATTTTGGTGTGACTTTAGAGAGCCTGAGTCTGTAAAGGTTTTCCCACATTCACTGCACTGATACGGTCTCTCATTGGTGTGAACACGCACATGTTTCTTCAGATGTGATCCGTGATTGAAGCTCTTCTCGCAGTGAGGACACTTGTATGGTCTTTCTCCCGTGTGGATTCGCTTATGAACTAGAAGAGATTGTTTGGTGCTGAAATACTTGTCACATTCACTGCAGTGAAAGACTTTTCACCGTGAGTCTTCAAGTGAACTTTTAGACTAGAATGAATGAAAAAAACCTTCCCGCACTGTTCACAGTGAAACTCCTTCTTCCCGCTGTGTTCTTTTGAATGAAGTCTCCTCTCTTCTGCAGTAGGAAAGCTAATCTTGCATCTCCTACAGCTGAAGTCTTTCTGTTCTGTGTGTTTTCTCTCGTGTCTCGCTAAATGCCCTCTGAACTCAGTGTTTTTCCACAGGTGACACGAAAACCTTTTGACCGTCAGCTGCTCTTTTGATGTTAAGTCTGTCTCTCCATCAGAAGATGAACAGCCTTCGTCATCTGAAATGAACAAAATGATTATAAATTCTGGGTTTTAAAATATAATTGAAAAGAGTTTGTTTGAAACTCTGCAAGTTAATTAAATAATTGAAAAAATTAGTTTTGAAATGCAACATTCGCCACCCATTTCATCATATTTACAATGTCATTTTACAGTATAATAATGCTGCAATCACAATGTTTTTCTTTTATAAATATATATATATCATAACAAAAGTAATTTAAATTAGATTTTTGGTCAAATTAGGCAGCCTTACAAACAGGCACAGCAATCTGTCTCTCTTAAAAAACACATTCTAGGGACAGAAGAGAGAGTAAAAAAAATATCATTTGCCATTATGTTTCCAAATATCTCAGAAAATCTCTACTCAAACCTGATAAGATCATCAGAGACCATCAGTCAATATGAACCTGATCCTGCAGAGTCTCTGCTGACAGAAATAACAAACTGTCATAAAAGGAAGAAACAAACCTGGAGGAATGAAATCTTCATCATCATCTTCATCCTCATTATCATCATCCTCCTGCTCTTCCTCATCAGTGTGTTGTTGTTCTTTCTCTGCGGTGGTTTCTTCTCCTCTGCTCTCGATCAGGTTCCTGCAGTCCACCAGTTTGACGGAGCACATCTTCAGCGGCGTCTGCAGCATCTGCTGTTCTCCAGCGTTACAGTCAGAGGTTTGATCAGTGGATTCATGATCCTGAGCGTCAGTATAACAGAGTAAAGTGAGGCTGAGCTCTGAGTCCTGTGTGTCTCTGGATCTCTGATCTCTGACGCTCCAGACTGAATCCTGAGCTTCTGTCCCATCAGTCACACGCACTGAAACCTGCTCCACATCCTGACAAACACAATCAGCTTATAACTTCAGAATCATATATCAGTTGATTCTCACACTCATGAATCAACTTTGAAACGTTAAGGTATAGTTCACCCTAAAATGAAAATTCTGTCATTAATCACTCACCCTCATGTAATTTCAAGCCTGTAAGCCCTCTGTTTATCTTCGGAACACAAATTAAGATATTTTTGATAAAATTTGAGAGCTTTCTGATCCTCCCATAGACAGCAATGCAACTGAAATGCTCCCAGGCCCAGAAACGTAGTAAGGACTTTGGTTAAATAGTTCAAGTGATATCAGTGGTTCAGCTAAAATGTTATGAAGCTTTGAGAATACTTTTTTTGCACAAAGAAAACAAAAATAAATTTATTCAGCAAATTTCCTCTCTTCCGTGTCAGTCTCTATTGCTCGTTCACATGCTGACACAAGAGCTGATGATTCAGAGCAACTGAACACACCCTCAACAATCTCCCCATGATGCTTCCATTCATACCTGTGTTTTGTAAATTTCAGAAATCATCATATCTTTCATTGACCCGGTTTGAAGTCATCTAGTGAAAAATGTTCACTGCACACGACCTCATTTGCTTGACGTTTCGAAGCAGTAAATCAACATCCCGCTCAATAGCCATAACTTCAGTCGCGCTCTGGATCATTTACTTGCTCTAAATTGTTTATATACTAAGTCTGAAAGGTAAGCCTTTCAGCTGTCAGCATTGGTAATGTACTTTTACATACTCTCACTAGTTTCTCACAATTCAGGCATCCAGGAAATGCACACTTTAGCACCATTTGAAAGACTACACCAAGATGTAAAGCACAATTCAATAGCTTGCATACAGCATGTGTCTTCCTCATCTTGTAAACAAGGCGCAGTGCAACAGCAGCAAACACATGCGTCATGGGTACACTATAAGACAACTCTGTAAAATTTACTGTAAAAAAAAACAGCTGTGGTTGCCAGAATTTTATCTTAAAACATGGTAGCAACATTTAACGTTTTAACTTAAACTTACATTGAAATACCATAATTTCATTAACTGATATAATGTTTAATACACCATCCTATTGAAGTACTGAAATCTGTTTTGTACCTTTGTAATACACTGATATTCACTAAAATCAGGTGGTGATGAGAGTCACATGATGAACCAAAGCCCATCACAAGCAGCTTTTAAATAATAACATATATAGAAGTTGCACAGTGTGATTCACACAAACACTAAACATATGAAACTAAAATAACACATAAATAAATATACAATAATAAACATGCATTTAACAATAATAGATGTAATATACATCACTAATGTGCAAAACTGATAAGAAAAAAATTAGAAAAAAATAGTTATTTCAATAAAAAAAAAAACCATAACATTTGAAATGTAATGCAGGAATTTTTTTATTTATTTTACTTCCAAAAACGGTCTACTACCGTAAAATTACATGTAATGTCCAATACAGTTTTTCACTGTATATTGTAGGGGAACTTACCGTTAACCATTTAACAGGATTTTACTGTAGCATTTTTACAGTCTTTTAACATGGACACATTAAATACTGACACGAAAGAGGAGACACTGCTGGATAAAATAATTATTTTTGCGGTGTGTCTATTTACACTAAGTGCAAAAAGGCCACCTGGTTGGCAGAGGCTATTTACACTAACTCCGCCCACCACCGTGTGATTGGGCTAGTCAACACTACAAAAGACAATCATTTAACTACAGCTCCAGTGACGTCGAAGGTAAAGCGCATGCTGTGTTCTTTTTGACGCGATCGACAAGTTTGAATTCACCTTTTGCAAAACTTTTTGTCCCTCCTTTTTTAGATCTCATATCACATCGGAAAATCATTTATTTTCAATCAAAATTAAGGAAATTTACATTTACATTGAGATTTTAGACATTTAGCTGACGCTTTTATCCAAAGCAACTTACAAATGAGGACAATGGAAGGAATCAAAACTAACCAAAAGAGCAATAATTTGCAAATGCTATAAGTCTCAGTTAGCTTAACACAGTACACGTAGCAAGTTTTTGTTTTTAAATCACATAATAAATAAAAAGAAAACATAGAATAGAAAAAGAATAGAGCAGGCTAATGTTAGAGGCCTTTTTTTTTGCTTTTGTTAACTGTATAATAAGTAAAAAGAAAACAAACAGAATTAAAAATGATTAGAGAAGCAAGTGTTTTTAAAAGAAAACAAGCAGTTAGTTTTCAATATATATATATATTGAAATTGTGATGAAATGATGGGTTTTCTGGAACCACAAGCAGTTAGTAAATAAATAGAGTTCTATTCTAAAACGGGCAAGTTTATATATATATATATATATATATATATATATATATATATATATATATATATATATATATATATATATATATATATACACACTGTATATAAAGATGAAAGACATGTGATTTTAGCAGATTCTTGAAGATGGTTAAGGACTCGGATTGAGTGGGGCAGGTCATTCTACCAGGAGGGAACATTTAATTTAAAATTCTGGGAAAGTGATTTTGTGTCTCTTTGGGATGGGCACATAAGTCTGAAGTAATGAATTTAGGTAAAGGGGTGCAGAGCCAGTGGTGGTTTTGTAGGCGAACATTATACAAGCAGCTATTGGTAGCCAGTGCAAATTGATAAACAGAGATGTAACATGCATTCTTTTCGGCTCATTAAAAATTAATCTTGCTGCTGTGTTCTGGATTAATTGTAAAGGTTTGACAGAACTGGCTGGAAGACCTGCCAAGAGAGCGTTGCAATACTCCAGCCTGGAGAGAACAAGAGCTTGAACAAGGAGTTGTGAAGCATGTTCCGAAAGAAAGGGCCTGATCTTCTTAATGATTAATAAATCAAATCTGCAGGACCGGGGAGTTTTAGCAATGTGGTCTGAGAAAGTCAGCTGATCATCAATCGTAACTCCAAGGTTTCTGGCTGTTTTTGAAGGAGTTATGGTTGATGTGCCTAACTGGATGGTGAAATTGTGATGAAAGATAGGTTTTCTGGAACCACAAGCAGTTCTGTCTTGGCAAGGTTGAGTTGAAGGTGATGGTCCTTCATCCAGCAAGAAATGTCTGTTAGACAAGCTGAGATGCGAGCAGCTACCGATGGATCATCAGGATGGAATGAGAGGTAGAGTTGAGTGTCATCAGCATAGCAATGGTATGAAATCTGAATGAAAGAACCTAATGATGCCGTGTAGACAGAGAAGATAAATCGCCCAAGAACTGAGCCCTGAGGCACCCCAGTAGTTAGATGTTGTGACTTGGACACCTCACCTCTCCAAGATACTTTGAAGGACCTGTCTGATAGGTAAGACTCAAACCACTGGAGTGCAGTTCCTGAGATGCCCTTTTGCCAGTAGGGTTGACTGGTGGTTAACCGTGTCAAGAGCAGTGGACAGATCCAGCAAGATAAGTATTGAAGATTTGGAATCCGCTCTTGCCAGTCTTAGGGCTACAACAACTGAGAGCAAGGCAGTCTTGGTTGAATGTCCACTTCTGAAACCAGACTGGTTGCTGTTGAGGAGGTTGTTCTGTGTGAGAAAGGCAGAGACTTGGTTGAACACAACTCGTCCAAGTGTTTTTGCCATGAAAGGAAGAAGGGAAACTGGTGTGTAGTTCTCTAAAAGAGATTAGATTAGATTAGATTAGATTCAACTTTTTTGTCATTATGCAGAGTACAAGTACAGAGCTAATGAAATGCAGTTAGCATCTAACCAGAAGTGCATGAATATAGTGTTTTATATACATAAAAGTGCAGAGTAGTGAAGCTATGATTTACAGAATGTACAGTGGGGTTGCTATATACAGTATTGAGCAGAGTATATACAGAATATAAATAGGAATGCAGTGTAGGATTGTATGTACATTATGAACAGCAATGTAGGATTATATATACACATTATGAACAGCAGCAATGTGAGAACAGTGGTAATAAATACAGTTGGATGAGTGTGCAAAAGTATTGTTAGAATGAATTCTATGTAAAATAACAGTAGTGCAATTATATTTTTATAGAATAGTTTGCTGTGCTTTGTACAGTAACAACTTAGTTTACAGTGCGATAACTAGAACAGTGTGCAGTCTGTGCAAAATATGAGTAGTGCAAAATACATGTATGTAAAGTACTTTGACCAGTGCAGTAATAAAGTAGGTGCCGGTTAGATTGGTGGTGTGGTGTTCAGAAGTGTCACGGCCTCGGGGAAGAAGCTCTTCCTGAGCCTACTAGTCCGAGAGCGTAGGCTCCTGTAACGTCTGCCAGATGGAAGGAGAGTGAAAAGTCCATGATTAGGGTGAGAGGCATCCTTGATGATGTTCCTTGCCCTGCCCAGACAGCGCTAGTGATAGATGTTCTCAATGGAAGTTAACTGGGTGCCGGTGATCCGTTGAGCAGTTTTCACCACTCGCTGGAGTGCTTTGCGGTCAGATCCGGAGCAATTGCTGTACCATACTGAGATGCAGTTTGTGAGTATGCTCTCAATGGTACAGCGGTAGAAATTTCACAAGGATCCTGGGATTCAGGTGAACTTTCTTAAGGCTCTGTAAGAAGTAAAGGCGCTGCTGTGCCTTTTTGACCAGTTTAGAGACCATTTAAGGACAACATAAATTCATAAGACAAATAAATTCCAACAAACTCCACAAACGCTCCACTACAGCATCTTTGATGTAGATGGGTGTGTGCGCATGACTCCTAGTCCGCCTGAAGTCCACAATGATCTCCTTTGTCTTCTGGGTGTTTAGTTCTAGATTGTTGGTGGCACACCACACAGCCAGGTGCTGCACCTCATCCCTGTAGGCTGACTCATCATCATCTTTGATCAGACCTACCACCGTGGGTGTCATCTGCAAATTTGATTATGGTGTTGGAGCCATAAACAGGAACACAGTCATGGGTGAATAGGGAGTACAGGAGAGGGCTCAGTACGCAGCTCTGTGGCACGCCCGGTGTTCAGGGCGATGATGGAGGAGGAGAGGTTATCTAATTTAACAGACTGAGGTCTGTTAGTCAAAAAGTCTAGAATCCAATTGCAGATGGATGTGCTGATTCCAAGCTGGCTGAGCTTGGAGATCAGCTTGGGAGGGATTACAGTATTAAATGCAGAACTGAAATCAATGAACAGCATTCTGACATGTGTGTTTTGACTGTCCAGGTGGGTGAGGGCAGAGTGAAGTGTCGTTGAGACGGCGTCCTCTGTTGACCTATAGCGGCGATAGGCAAATTGAAATGGGTCTAGTGTAGCAGGGAGACAGGATTTTAAGTGGGATACCATCAGCCTTTCAAAGCACTTGGCAATGATGGGGGTGAGTGCAACAGGATGGAAGTCGTTAGGGACAGAGGCAGTGGAGTGTTTCGGTACTGGTACGATGGTGGAGGTTTTGAAGATAGTGGGGACAGTTGTTTGGGCCAGGGACAGATTGAAAATGTCCGTGAAGACCTCAGCCAGTTGCTGCGCACAGGCTTTAAGCACACGACCAGGTATTCCGTCAGGTCCAGCTGCCTTCCGTGCATTCACCTTACACAGAGTGGAGTAAACAGCTGAGGTGGAGAGTGTGAGAGGCAGTTCACTGGGTTGATGCTAAGCTTTGAGTGAGATCTCCTTATTATTTTTATCGAAACGAGCATAAAAGTGATTGAGCTGGGTTGAAGGTGGGTTTCTTAAGTAGTGGAGTTATACGAGCCTGTCTAAATGATGAGGGAAAAACACCAGTGTGAAGGGATGTGTTGATGTGAGTGAGTGCAGGTACAGCTGCAGGAGAAATGGCTTGAAGGAGATGAGATGGAATAGGATCAAACGGACAAGTAGTAGGATGATTAAAGGGATGAGTTTGGAGACCTCTGCCTCAGAGAGTGAAGAGAAGGATGTAAATGAGTGTATATTTGCTGGTAAGATGTGCTTGACAGATTGTGTTGTGGGAAATTGTGCACTGATGGTTTTAATTTTATTAATGAAGAATGTAGCAAAGTTGTCTGCTATTAGAGTTGATGAAGGAGGGGTAGGAGGAGGACAAAGGAGCGAGGAAAATGTTTTAAAGAGCATGCGTTAGATGAATTGTTAATTTTGTTATGATAGAATGTCCCTTTAGCAGTGGAGACATTAGCAGAGGAGGAAGAGAGGAGTGACCAATACACATTAAGGTCAATAGGATTTTTTATTTGCGCCATACCCTTTCAGAGTTTAGAATCATGCTCGCTTAGAACATCAAACAGCCAAGGAGCAGAAAGTGTGGTACGGCCTGGCCTGGAAGACAAGGGGCAGACAGTGTCTAAACAAGATGTAAGAGTGGAGCAGAAAGTATCAGTAGCACTGTTAGCATCAAGAGATGTTAACTGTTTAGGGGAAGGAAGTGAAGATGAAACCACTGCAGATAGCCGGGAAGGTGAGAGTGAGCGAAGGTTACGTTGAAAGATGACATGTGGAGGGGTATCTGTTGTGTCAGGGAGCATGTGGAGGTTGAGAGTGAGGAGTAAGTGATCCGAGGTGTGCAGTGGAGTAACCAGTACATGATCAGTGGAGCAGTGTCATGTGTAAATAAGGTCCAGTTGGTTGCCTGATTTGTGAGTAGCAGTAGTTAACACTCTCTTGAGATCAAAAGAGGCAAGCAGAGTGTTGAAGTCTCCAAGAATAACTAGAGGAGTACCATCTTCAGGAAAGGTTGAGAGCAGCACATCTCATTCTTCTACAAAGTTACCTAGTGGTCCTGGGGGTCGATAAACAACTACAAAATGGATTTTAAAAGGGTGGGTAATAGTGGCCGAATGTGATTCAAAGGAGCTGTTGATAAGGTAAAGGAATACATTTCCAATCATTAGAGATTAGCAGACCAGTACCTCCACCTCTTCCAGTCAAACGGGGAGTGTGGGAAAATAAGAAATAATTGGAGAGTGCTGCAGGAGTAGCAGTGTCCTCTAGTTTGATCCATGTCTCTATCAGGGCAAATAATCAAAATTTGAAAATAAAGTATGGGATAGGGTTACGGTAGGGAGGGCTCATACAAAGTGGCATCCATTTAATAATATGGATTAAAATTATAATTTACACTCATTGCATTATTACTGCATTCTGTTTTATAATGTATTACAATACTGAGGTGCAGATAATTGCCACAATTTGCAAGAAGTAGTTTAAATAGCAGAAAATCCTGCTTTTTTAACAGTGTAAAGCCAGGGTCACATAGACTCTGAGCATGCAAAATTCCCTCGCATGCTGCAAAGATCATGATATTGCTTGGAGGGAAAGTAACCTATCTTACAGAAAAGCATTAAAAACTGCTAAATCTGATTACTTTTCGTCCCTTTTAGAAGAATTTTTTAGAAGAATATTTATTCAATACAGTGGCAAAATTAACGAAAAAGAAAGCATCAACAAGTGTTGACATTTCTCAACATCACAGCAGTAATGACTTTATGAACTACTTTACTTCTAAAGTCGATACTATTAGAGATAAAATTGTAACCATGCAGCCATCAGCTACAGTATCACATCAGACAGTGCACTATAGATCCCCTGAGGAACAGTTCCACTCATTCTCTACTATAGGAGAGGAAGAATTGTATAAACTTGGTGAAATCATCTATGTCAAATGCAGAAATGTTAATCCATGCGTTTATGACCTCAAGGTTAGACTATTGTAATGCTCTATTGGGTGGTTGTTCTGCACACTTAATGAACAAAAACTCCAGCTAGTCCAAAATGCAGCAGCTAGTGTTCTTACTAGAACCAGGAAGTATGATCATATTAGCCTGGTTCTGTCAACACTGCACTGGCTCCCTATCAAACATCGTATAGATTTTAAAATCTTGCTTCATTACTTATAAAGCCCTGAATGGTTTAGCACCTCAGTATTTGAACAAGCTCTTGTTACTTATAGGTCCCCCACGTCCGCTCCATTCTCAAAAACTCTGGCAATTTGATAATACCTAGAATATCAAAGTCAACTGTGGGCGGCAGATCATTCTCCTATTTAGCGCCCAAACTCTGGGAATAACCTACCTAACATTGTTCGGGAGGCAGACACACTCTTGCAGTTTAAATCTTAGATTAAAGACCCATCTCTTTAACCTGGCTTACACATAACATACTAATACGCTTCTAATATCCAAATCCGTTAAAGGATTCTTAGGCTGCATTAATTATGTAAACCGGAACCGGGAACACTTCCCATAACACCCGATGTACTTGCTACATCGTTAGAAGAATGGCATCTACGCTCATATTAGTCTGTTTCTCTCTGATTCCGAGGTCACCGTAGCCACCAGATCCCAGTATGTATCCAGCCCAGATGGTGGATCAGCACCTAGAAAGGACCTCTACAGCCCTGAAAGACAGCGGGGACCAGGACTCGAGCCCCAGAGACAGATCCCCTGTAAAGACCTTGTCTCAGACGACCACCGGGACAAGACCACAGGAAACAGATGATTCTTCTGCACAATCTGACTTTGCTGCAGCCTGGAATTGAAAGGCTGGTTTCGTCTGGTCAGAGGAGAACTGGTCCCCGACTGAGCCTGGTTTCTCCCAAACACTTTTTCTTCATTCTGTCACTGATGGAGTTTTGGTTCCTTGCCACTGTTGCCTCTGGCTTGCTTAGTTGGGGACACTTCATTTACAGCGATATTGTTGACTTGATTGCAAATTATTGCACAGATACTATTTAAACTGAACTGAGATGATGACATCACTGAATTCAATGATGAACTGCCTTTTAACTGTCATTTTGCATTATTGACACTGTTTTCCCCTAATTAATGTTGTTCATGTCAGTTGCTTTGGACGCAATCTTTTTTGTTTAAAAGCGCTATATAAATAAAGATGACTTGACTTGACTTGATATCACGTCATGCTCGGCAGCATCTAATAATACATCTAAAATGTAAAAACATACTATCTTCTCCACTTTCCCGTCGAAAACGCAGCGCTGCCCCCCCCCAGTTTAAAATTTATGTTCTTTTAATTCAGCTACGAGGTCATGCTGTGACGTATTGATCTGCTGTCGGTCACACCGTGTCAACATGATGCGAATTCACCAGGTCAGAGTTCACCAAACTTGAATTTACTTAAACTTTGTCTTACGGATTTGGAATGACATGAGGGTGAGTGATTAATGACAGTATTTTCATTTTTTTATGGGTGAACTTTACCTTTATAGAGCAAACTGACAGTGACTGAGATGAAGGATGAAATGAAGCATCTGTTCAAAACCTCTCTGTTCAGTTTTTGTCTCCTCTTTCTTCTCAGCTTTGTCTCCAGTGAAAGCCACCTCTTTCTTCAGCTGGACAGATTTCTGTGATGAAATCCTCAATATCCAGCATGGACCGATCAGTTCCTACTGATTTACAGCAGACTCACCTCCACGCTGCGCTGTGCATGATCAACAGTGTTTGAAACACAAAAACCATTTCATGATTATACAGAAGATATTTATTTCAATACAGTGGCAAAAATTAACGAAAAAGAAAGCATCAACAAGTGTTGACATTCTCAAACATCACAGCAGTAATGACTTTATGAAACACTTTACTTCTAAAGTCGATACTATTAGAGAGAAAATTGTAACCATGCAGCCATCATTGTATCTCTCTATTAGTGCTATTCAATATAAATCCCCCGATCAACAGTTCCACTCATTCTCTACTATAGGAGAGGAAGAATTGTATAAACTTGGTGAAATCATCTATGTCAAATGCAGAAATGTTAATCCATGCGTTTATGACCTCAAGGTTAGACTATTGTAATGCTCTATTGGGTGGTTGTTCTGCACACTTAATGAACAAACTCCAGCTAGTCCAAAATGCAGCAGCTAGAGTTCTTACTAGAACCAGGAAGTATGATCATATTAGCCTGGTTCTGTCAACACTGCACTGGCTCCCTATCAAACATCGTATAGATTTTAAAATCTTGCTTATTACTTATAAAGCCCTGAATGGTTTAGCACCTCAGTATTTGAACAAGCTCTTGTTACATTATAGTCCTCCACGTCCGCTCCATTCTCAAACTCTGGCAATTTGATAATACCTAGAATATCAAAGTCAACTGCGGGCGGCAGATCCTTCTCCTATTTAGCGCCCAAACTCTGGAATAACCTACCTAACATTGTTCGGGAGGCAGACACACTCTTGCAGTTTAAATCTAGATTAAAGAATCTCTTTAACCTGGCTTACACATAACATACTAATACGCTTCTAATATCCAAATCCGTTAAAGGATTCTTAGGCTGCATTAATTATGTAAACCGGAACCGGGAACACTTCCCATAACACCCGATGTACTTGCTACATTGTTAGAAGAATGGCATCTACGCTCATATTAGTCTGTTTCTCTCTGATTCCGAGGTCACCGTAGCCACCAGATCCAGTACGTATCCAGCCCAGATGGTGGATCAGCACCTAGAAAGGACCTCTACAGCCCTGAAAGACAGCGGAGACCAGGACTAGAGCCCCAGAGACAGATCCCCTGTAAAGACCTTGTCTCAGACGACCACCGGGACAAGACCACAGGAAACAGATGATTCTTCTGCACAATCTGACTTTGCTGCAGCCTGGAATTGAACTGCTGGTTTCGTCTGGTCAGAGGAGAACTGGTCCCCGACTGAGCCTGGTTTCTCCCAAGGTTTTTTTCTTCATTCTGTCACTGATGGAGTTTTGGTTCCTTGCCACTGTCGCCTCTGGCTTGCTTAGTTGGGGACATTTCATTTACAGCGATATCGTTTGACTTGATTGCAAATTATTGCACAGATACTATTTAAACTGAACTGAGATGAATGACATCACTGAATTCAATGATAAACCTGCCTTTAACTGTCATTTTGCATTATTGACACTGTTTTCCTAATTAATGTTGTTCAGTTGCTTTGACGCAATCTTTTTTGTTTAAAGCGCTATATAAATAAAGATGACTTGACTTGACTTGATATCACGTCATGCTCGGCAGCATCTAATAATACATCTAAAATGTAAAAACATACTATCTTCTCCACTTTCCCGCAGCGCTGCAGTTTAAAATTTATGTTCTTTTAATTCAGCTACGAGGTCATGCTGTGACGTATCGATCTGCTGTCGGTCACACAGTGTCACATGATGCGAATTCACAGGTCAGAATTCACCAAACTTGAATTTACTTAAACTTGTCTTACAGATTTGGAATGACATGAGGGTGAATGATTAATGACAGTATTTTCATTTTTGGGTGAACTTTACCTTTAATAGAAGCAAACAGACAGTGACTGAGATGAAGGATGAAATGAAGATCTGTTCAAACCTCTCTGTTCAGTTTGTCTCCTCTTTCTCTCAGCTTTGTCTCCAGTGAAGCCACCTCTTTCTTCAGCTGACAGATTTCTGTGATGAAATCCTCAATATCCAGCATGGACAGATCAGTTCCTACTGATTTACAGCAGACCACCTCCACCTGCGCTTTCATGCTCAACATCTGAACACAAACACTTCATGATTATTACAATATTTATTATAAATATACAGTATTTATAATAAACTGATCAAACTAAAAACCAGAGTGGAACTACACAGAAATGAATCAATAAAAATAACTTCTGGAATATATTTAGAAACATGTCAGATATAATGTATTTGTTTGACACCTGTTTAGATTCACTGTGTTTTTATTTTTATTTTATTTTTAAATATCGAACAGTTCAGTTTAGCTGCATTTAATAAACTATACGCCATAACTTAATTAGGACTGAGATTTAATCTATTTTAGGCATCCTTCAAAAGTGTTCAGCATACTACAATAGTTATATGGTTATATGCTGGACACTTTTACTTTAGATTAAGCACAAATTTACCATTGTTTTACTGTAATTACAGTAAGTAAAACAATGGTATATTAATGTGGTTTTACAAATACCCAAGTTAAACTATGGTTACTGTAATAAAACCCTATATGTTAATTTTCCCTAAACCAGCTTCATTTAAGCTCATTAACGCACTAAAGGTAACAAACAACGTAAATAGTTAAAACACGTACCGAGTCTACAAGCGCTCCTCCAACCGTCTTTTCTTCTTCAGTGCTTTTACCGGTGGATTTACTGGACTAAGATGGTCACAGCGCCTCCTACAGTACGAGAAGTGCACATCCGTCTGAGTGTTAGTACATATTCTATCTGCACCCGCTTTTCTCATTAAAATAAAAACCGCACATTTCATTTCAGTGTACACCGTCATGCTTGCACAGGCCAAAATACACGATTACGTTTTTGAAATGTACCTGAAATGTTTAATGGTTTTATTATGATAAAATAAAAATTTAATTAATTCAAATTATGACGGTGAACGTGTTATTAAACAGCGAAATGCAGTCAGTAACACCATGGCAGATGTAGTACTTACATCCACATACTATCCTCATTCATATTATAATAGAACATACTTTTACTTTAAACAGTTACTAAACTGATTGAAATTAAAATGTAGTTCCTACTCACAGTATGTGATTTCAGTGAAGAGTTAGCCTTGGATGTCTGAAATATTAGCTTGGAGATGTTGAATATGGCAAAGTGAACAAACTTTACTTGAAATGGACTTTGACTCTCTAACGCAAATTAAAGGAAATAACAGTCATTTATAGCCATAATGTGGCAGTATTTAAAAACTGCTAAAAGAAGCTCTGTCAGTTTTGTGTGGTCATAATTCCAAATAACCCATAAACATACACTTTAATTCTATCTCATCTTTAATTCTATTTGACATTACAGTGAAGTTCAAGTAGCTGCCACAAAACCACCAAACTATTCCTCCCAGAGGATTCGTTTCTACCAAGTGAATATCTTACCTTACACAGCAGCATAAAAGAACAGTGATGAAATGGATAATTAATAAACCATGGTTCTTTCTTGATTAAAAGAAACCAGTCCAGCAATGAAAAAGCAGAGTCATGCATTTCACCACATAAAACATGCTTTATGAAACAAAGACGATCATATTATTGTAGTATTTTATTCTGAGGATTTTTAATAGTTCTGTCTGGTTTAACATAAAATCATTGGTCTACTCTATCAAACATGACTTTATATACAGCACTTGGATCAATCCACAACATTAAAAAAGTTCACTGCCCCCTACTGGCAGTAAGAGCTCAATGAACACTTTCAGAATGAGCCGAAATTTTTTTTTTTTCCCAGATTGATTGATGAAAGTCACTCAGATGATTCTGGAGCAGTTTGTTCTTTAGTGTGTTTGTTCTGGTGGGTCTGAAAACTACCTAAATAAGCGAATCTCTCGCCGCAGATGGAGCAGGAGTAAGGTTTCTCTCCTGTATGAACTCGCTGATGGACCTTCAGGACGTCTGATCGAGCAAACGTCTTTTCACACTGTGAGCATTTGAATGGTCTTTCTCCAGAATGAGTCCTCTTGTGGTTTTGTAAAGTACTATGTTTACTGAAACTCTTCCCACAGAAGCTGCAGTGATATGGTTTTTCTCCAGTGTGGACTCGCTTATGAAATACAAAATGAAAAACATCAGAAAATCTCATCACTAATTATGATCACATACAACATCAGCACACCAATTAAGTCCTCTCATGATTGTTCAGACTAGAAATATGACGGAATCGTTTGTCGCAGTGTTTGCACTGAAATGGTTTCTCATCAGAGTGTATATTTTGGTGTGACTTTAGAGAGCCTGAGTCTGTAAAGGTTTTCCCACATTCACCGCACTGATACGGTCTCTCATTGGTGTGAACACGTACATGTTTCTTCAGATGAGGTCCGTGATTGAAGCTCTTCTCGCAGTGAGGACACTTGTATGGTCTTTCTCCCGTGTGGATTCTCTTATGAGCATCAAGATTTCCTTTGGTGCTGAAATACTTGTCACATTCACTGCAGTGGAAAGACTTTTCACCGTGAGTCTTCAAGTGAACTTTAAGAACAGAATGAATGAAAAAAACCTTTCCACACTGTTCACAGTGAAACTCCTTCTTCCCGCTGTGCTCTTTAGAATGAAGTCTCCTCTCTTCTGCGGTAGGAAAGCGAATCTTGCATCTCCTACAGCTGAAGTCTTTCTCTTCTGTGTGTGTTCTCTCGTGTCTCGCTAAATGACCCTCTGAACTCAGTGTTTTTCCACAGGTGCTGCAGGAGAAACTCTTCAGCTGCTCTTTTGATGTTAAGTCTGTCTCTCCATCAGAAGATGAACAGCCTTTATCATCTGGAATGAACAAAATGATTATAAATTCTGGGTTTTAAAATATAATTGAAAAGAGTTTGTTTGAAACTCTGCAAGTTAATTAAATAATTGAAAAAATTAGTTTGGAAATGCAACATTCGCCACCCATTTCATCATATTTACAATGTCATTTTACAGTATAATAATGCTGCAATCACAATGTTTTTCTTTTATAAATATATATATATATCATAACAAAAGTAATTTAAATTAGATTTTTGGTCAAATTAGGCAGCCTTACAAACAGGCACATCAATCTGTCTCTCTTAAAAAACACATTCTAGGGAGAGAAGAGAGAGAAAAAAAATATCATTTGCTATTATGTCTCCAAATATCTCAGAAAATCTCTACTCAAACCTGATAAGATCATCAGAGACCATCAGCCAATATGAACCTGATCCTGCAGAGTCTCTGCTGACAGAAATAACAAACTGTCATAAAAGGAGAAACAAACCTGGAGGAATGAAATCTTCATCATCATCATCCTCATTATTCTCATCCTCCTCCTGCTCTTCCTCATCAGTGTGTTGTTGTTCTTTCTCTGCGGTGGTTTCTTCTCCTCTGCTCTCGATCAGGTTCCTGCAGTCCACCAGTTTGACGGAGCACATCTTCAGCGGCGTCTGCAGCATCTGCTGTTCTCCAGCATTACAGTCAGAGGTTTGATCAGTGGATTCATGATCCTGAGCGTCAGTATAACAGAGTAAAGTGAGGCTGAGCTCTGAGTCCTGTGTGTCTCTGGATCTCTGATCTCTGACGCTCCAGACTGAATCCTGAGCTTCTGTCCCATCAGTCACACGCACTGAAACCTGCTCCACATCCTGACAAACACAATCAGCTTATCAGTTCAGAATCATATATCAGTTGATTCTCACACTCATGAATCAACTTTGAAACGTTAAGGTATAGTTCACCCTAAAATGAAAATTCTGTCATTAATCACTCACCCTCATGTAATTTCAAACCTGTAAGCCCTCTGTTCATCTTCGGAACACAAATTAAGATATTTTTGATAAAATTTGAGAGCTTTCTGATCCTCCCGTAGACAGCAATGCAACTGAAATGTTCCCAGGCCCAGAAACGTAGTAAGGACTTTGGTTAAATAGTTCAAGTGATATCAGTGGTTCAGCTATAATGTTATGAAGCTTTGAGAATACTTTTTTTGCACAAAGAAAACAAAAATAAATTTATTCAGCAAATTTCCTCTCTTCCGTGTCAGTCTCTACTGCTCGTTCACATGCTGACACAAGAGCTGATGATTCAGAGCAACTGAACACCCTCAACAATCTCCCCATGATGCTTCCATTCATACCTGTGTTTTGTAAATTTCAGAAATCATCATATCTTTCCTTGACCCGGTTTGAAGTCGTCTAGTGAAAAATGTTCATTGCACGACCTCATTTGCTTGACGTTTCGAAGCAGTAAATCAACATCCCGCTCAATAGCCATAACTTCAGTCGCTCTGAATCATTTACTCGCTCTAAATTGTTTATATACTAAGTCTGAAAGGTAAGCCTTTCAGCTGTCAGCATTGGTAATGTACTTTTACATACTCTCACTAGTTTCTCACAATTCAGGCATCCAGGAAATGCACACTTTAGCACCATTTGAAAGACTACACCAAGATGTAAAGCACAATTCAATAGCTTGCATACGGCATGTGTCTTCCTCATCTTGTAAACAAGGCGCAGTGCAACAGCAGCATCAAACACATGCGTCATGGGTACACTATAAGACAATTCTGTAAAATTTACTGTAAAAAAAAAAACAGCTGTGGTTGCCAGAATTTTATCTTAAAACATGGTAGCAACATTTAACGTTTTAACTTAAACTTACATTGAAATACCATAATTTCATTAACTGATATAATGTTAATACACCATCCTATTGAAGTACTGAAATCTGTTTTGTACCTTTGTAATACACTGATATTCACTAAAATCAGGTGGTGATGAGAGTCACATGACGAACCAAAGCCCATCACAAGCAGCTTTTAAATAATAACATATATAGAAGTTGCATAGTGTGATACACACAAACACTAAACACATGAAACTAAAATAATACATAAATAAATATACATTAATAAACATGCATTTAACAATATTAGATGTAATATACATCACTAATGTGCAAAACCGATAAGAAAAAAATGAGAAAAAATAGTTATTTCAAAAAAAAAAAAAAAAAAACATAACATTTGAAATGTAATGCAGGAATTTTTTTTATTTATTTTACTTCCAAAAACGGTCTACTACCGTAAAATTACATGTAGTGTCCAATACAGTTTTTCACTGTATATTGTAGGGGAACTTACCGTTAACCATTTAACAGGATTTTACTATAGCATTTTTACAGTCTTTTAACATGGACACATTAAAGACTGACACGAAAGAGGAGACACTGCTGGATAAAGTAATTATTTTTGCGGTGTGTCTATTTACACTAACTCCGCCCACCACCTCAGTCTCAGTTAGCTTAACACAGTACACGTAGCAAGTTTTTGTTTTTAAATCACATAATAAATAAAAAGAAAACATAGAATAGAAAAAGAATAGAGCAGGCTAATGTTAGAGACCTTTTTTGGTTTTGTTAACTATAATAAATAAAAAGAAAACAAACAGAATTAAAAAGATTATAGAAGCAAGTGTTTTTAAAAGAAAACAAGCAGTTAGTAAATAAATAGAGTTCTATTCTAAAAGGGGCAAGTTTATATATATATTGAAATTGTGATGAAACGATGGGTTTTCTGGAACCACAAGCAGTTCTGTCTTGGCAAGGTTGAGTTGAAGGTGATGGTCCTTCATCCAGCAAGAAAAGTCTGTTAGACAAGCTGAGAAGCGAGCAGCTATTGTCGGACCATCAGGATGGAATGAGAGGTACAGCTAAGTGTCATTAGCATAGCAGTGATATGAAAAGCCATGTATCTGAATGACAGAACCTAGTGATGCCGTGTAGACAGAGAAGAGAAGTGGTCCAAGAACCGAGCCCTGAGGCACCCCAGTAGTTAGATGTTGTGACTTGGACACCTCACCTCTCTAAGATACTTTGAAGGACCTATCTGAGAGGTAAGACTCAAACCACTGCAGTGCGGTTCCTGAGATGCCCTTTGCCAGCAGGGTTGACAAGAGGATCTGGTGGTTAACAGTGTCAAAAGCAGTGGACAGATCCAGCAAGATAAGTATTGAAGATTTGGAATCCGCTCCTGCCAGTCTTAGGGCTACAACAACTGAGAGCAAGGCAGTCTTTGTTGAATGTCCACTTCTGAAACCAGACTGGTTGCTGTTGAGGAGGTTGTTCTGTGTGAGAAAGGCAGAGACTTGGTTGAACACAGCTTGTTCAAGTGTTTTTGCCATGAAAGGAAGAAGGGAAACTGGTCTGTAGTTCTCTAAAAGAGATGGGTTGAGGGTGGGTTTCTTAAGATGTGGGGTTATACGAGCCTGTCTAAATAATGAGGGAAAAACACCAGTGTGAAGGGATGTGTTGATGTGAGTGAGTGTTCAGGTACAGCTGCAGGAGAAATGGCTTGAAGGAGATGAGATGGAATAGGATCAAGCGGACAAGTAGTAGGATGATTAAAGGGATAAGTTTGGAGAGTTCTGCCTCAGAGAGTGAAGAGAAGGATGTAAATGAGTGTATGTTTGCTGGTAAGATGTGCTTGACAGATTGTGGTGTGGAAAAGTGTGCACTGATGGTTTTAATTTTATCAATGAAGAATGTGGCAAAGTCGTCTGCTATTAGAGTTGATGAAGGAGGGGAAGGAGGAGGACAAAGGAGGAAGGAAAATGTTTTAAAGAGCATGCGTTAGATGAATTGTTAATTTTGTTATGATAGAATGTCCCTTTAGCAGTGGAGACATTAGCAGAGGAGGAAGAGAGGAGTGACCAATACACATTAAGGTCAATAGGATTTTTTATTTGCGCCATACCCTTTCAGCAGCCCTGAGCTTAGAATCATGCTTGCTTAGAACATCATACAGCCAAGGAGCAGAAAGTGTGGTACGGCCTGGCCTGGAAGACAAGGGGCAGACAGTGTCTAAACAAGATGTAAGAGTGGAGCAGAAAGTACCAGTAGCACTGTTAGCCTCAAGAGATGTTAACCGTTTAGGGGAAGGAAGTGAAGATGAAACCATAGCAGATAGCCGGGAGGGTGAGAGTGAGCGAAGGTTACGTTGAAAGATGACATGTGGAGGGGTATCTGTTGTGTCAGGGAGCATGTGGAGGTTAAGAGTGAGGAGTAAGTGATCCGAGGTGTGCAGTGGAGTAACCAGTACATGATCAGTGGAGCAGTGTCATGTGTAAATAAGGTCCAGTTGGTTGCCTGATTTGTGAGAAGCAGTAGTAAACACTCTCTTGAGATCAAAAGAGGCAAGCAGAGTGTTGAAGTCTCCAAGAATAACTAGAGGAGTACCATCCTCAGGAAAGGTTGAGAGCAGCACATCTCATTCTTCTACAAAGTTACCTAGTGGTCCTGGGGGTCGATAAACAACTACAAAATGGATTGGTAAGTAAATAATTGGAGAGTGCTGTCAAGGTCCAGAGAAGTATGAAAGATATCGTCAGAATAGTCCATCTGCCATCAGTGGTTCCGTCTGCGTATAGCTCATATTCTCCAAAAGTTTGTTCTTTAGTGTTTGTTCTGGTGGGTCTGAAAACTACCTAAATAAGTGAATCTCTCGCCGCAGATGGAGCAGGAGTAAGGTTTCTCTCCTGTATGAACTCGCTGGTGGACCTTCAGGACGTCTTCGAGCAAACGTCGTCACACTGAGCATTTGAAAATTGCTTTTGTAAATTATCTACCTTACTGAAACTCTTCCCACAGACGCTGCAGTGATATGGTTTTTCTCCAGTGTGTACTCGCTTATGAAATACAAAAGAACGTGGATTTAAAAAGCTGTTCCCGCAGTAGGAGCACAGATATGGTTTCTCTCCGGTGTGAGTCCTCTTGTGACAAATCAGGTAGGATTTGTGTTGGAACATTTGTTGCAGTATTTGCACTGATACGGTTTTTCATCAGAGTGGATTTTCTGGTGTCACTATGTAACCGGTTCTACTACGGAGACGAACCAGGGGAGTGAGGTTTACAAGCACAGCTCTTACAAGCTTACGTCAGTTACACTCACAACCCTAAACCTCACTCCCATCTGGGTCATGGCACCAAAAGGTAAAGGACTACATCATCAGAGATTAGAGATAAGCAGACCAATACCTCCACCTCGTCCAGTCAAACGGGGAGTGTGGGAAAATAAGAAATAATTGGAGAGTGCTGCAGGAGTAGCAGTGTCCTCTAGTTTGATCCACGTCTCTGTCAAGACAAATAATCAAAAAGTTGAAAATAAAGTATTGGGTAGGGTTTGTGTAGGGAGGGCTTATACTGTCCCAATAAGGTGGCATCCATTTAAAAATTATAATTTACACTAAATACGTTATTTTTGGATTATGTTTTATAATTTACTACAATAACAAGAAGCAGATAATTGCCACTATTTGCAATAAATAGTTTAAATATCAGAAAATCCTGCTATTTTAACAGTGTAAATCCGTGGTCACACTGGAGCATGCAAAATTCCCTCACAATGGTTGTGATACGACGTCATGCTCTGTAGCATCTTTTTAAAAACGTAAATTCAACAAATAACCAATAATATTATATCTAAAATGTAAAAACATACAATCTACTCCACTTTTTTCCCGCAGCGCTGTAGTTTAAAATTTATGTTCTTTTAATTCAGCTACGAGGTCATGCTGTGACGTATTGATCTGCTGTTGGTTACACAGTAACACGTGATGCGAATTTGCAAGTCAGACTTCACCAAACTTGAACTTTGCTACGCAGCTAAATGCAAAATATCTTTGCATGGGCTTGTGTTTACGGTCTGATGCATTCACACGCCTATGAATGGAAGTCAGTGGAACGAAAATTCTAGTGTGACAGCGACTTAAATATAACCTATCACTGTTTACACTCAGTGCAAATAGCAGCTACCATCTTTTTGTTTTCTTTGTGCACAAAAAGTATTCTCGTAGCTTCATAAAATTAGAGTTGAACCACTGATGGCACATGGACTGTTTGAACTATGTTCTTGCAATATTTCTGGACCTGAGAACATTTCTGCTGCATTGCTGTCTATGGGAGGGTCAGAAAGCTCTCGGATTTCATCAACGATATCTTAATTTGTGTTCCGAAGATGAACGAAGGTCTTTCAGGTTTGGAATGACATGAGGGTGAGTGATTAATGAAAGAATTTTCATTTCTGGGTGAACTAACCCTTTAATAGAAGCTATACACATTTTTACTGGACAAACTGACAGTGACTGAGATGAAGGATGAAATGAAGATCTGTTCAAACCTCTCTGTTCAGTTTGTCTCCTCTTTCTCTCAGCTTTGTCTCCAGTGAAGCCACCTCTTTCTTCAGCTGACAGATTTCTGTGATGAAATCCTCAATATCCAGCATGGACAGATCAGTTCCTACTGATTTACAGCAGACCACATCCACCTGCGCTTTCATGCTCAACATCTGAACACAAACACTTCATGATTATTAAAAGATGCGTTTATGATGAACTGATAAAACTAAAAATCAAACCTACTACAGAACTGAATAAAGAAAATTAACTTCTGGAGAATATTCAGAAACATGCCAGATATGAAATGTATTTGATAAGACTCACCTGTTTAGATTCACTGTTGAATAGGAATATATTCTTTATAGGAATATATCTATCTATCTATCTATCTATATATATATATATATATATATATATATATATATATATATATATATATATATATATATATATATATATATATATATTTAATATCTATCACTTCAGTTTAGCTGCATTTAATAAACTATATGCCATAACTTAAATATGACTGAGATTTAATCGATTTTAGGCATCCTTCAAAAGTGTTCAGCATACTACAATAGTTATATGTTTATATGCTGGACACTTTTACTTTAGAGTAAGCACAAATTTACCATTGTTTTACTGTAATTACAGTAAATAAAACAATGGTATATTAATGTGGTTTTATTACAAATACCCAAGTTAAACTATGGTTACTGTAATAAAACCTATATGTTAATTTTCCTAAACCAGCTTCATTTAAGCTCATTAACGCACTAAAGGTAACAAACACGTAAATAGTTAAAACACGTACCGAGTCTACACGCGCTCCTCCAACCGTCTTTTCTTCTTCAGTGCTTTTACCGGTGGATTTACTGGACTAAGATGGTCACAGCGCCTCCTACAGTACGAGAAGTGCACATCTGTCTGAGTGTTAGTACATATTCTATCTGCACCCGCTTTTCTCATTGAAATAAAAACCGCACATTTCATTTCAGTGTACACCTTCATGCTTGCACAGCCCAAAATACACGATTACGTTTTTGGAGGCTTGTTACTGTCCCATAGACTGGTAAGTAAATTACACTGTCAAGGTCCAGAGAAGTATGAAAGATATCGTCAGAATAGTCTATCTGCCATCAGTGGTTCCGTCTGCGTATAGCTCATATTCTCCAAAGTTTGTTCTTTAGTGTTTGTTCTGGTGGGTCTGAAAACTACTTAAATAAGCGAATCTCTTGCCGCAGATGGAGCAGGTGTAAGGTTTCTCTCCTGTATGAACTCGCTGATGGACCTTAAGGACGTCTGATCGAGCAAACGTCTTGTCACACTGTGAGCATTTGAAAATTGCTTTTGTAAATTATCTACCTTACTGAAACTCTTCCCACAGACGCTGCAGTGATGTGGTTTTTCTCCAGTGTGTACTCGCTTATGAAATACAAAAGAACGTGGATTTAAAAAGCTGTTCCCGCAGTAGGAGCACAGATATGGTTTCTCTCCAGTGTGAGTCATCTTGTGACAAATCAGGTAGGATTTGTGGTGGAATTGTTTGTTGACTCCCATCTGGGTCATGGCACCAAATGTAACCGGCTCTACTTCACCTCGTTCCGAGCGGGATTTGAACCGAGGTCTCTGGGCATGTGAGGCGGGCGCTCTAACAAGGAGGCTAAAGGACAGGTCTACATACATAGCTTTTACTATTTTATGACAGTTACATGTAGACTAAATAATTTCCTAAAGGTTTTTCCACATTCACTGCACTGATACGGTCTCTCATTGGTGTGCAAACACACGTTTCTTCAGATGAGATCCGTGATTGAATCTTCTTTCGCAGTGAGGACACTTGTATGGTCTTTCTCCCGTGTGGATTCTTATGAGCATCAAGATTTCCTTTGGTGCTGAAATACTTGTCACATTACAAGTAACAATCAGTCCATATGAGCAGCTAAAGATGAAATGAAGAGCTGTTCAAACCTCTTTGTTCAGTTTGTCTCCTCTTTCTCTCAGCTTTGTCTCCAGTGAAGCCACTATGAAGGTAAAATGACATCATAAAGATTTGCATAAGCAGGGTAATATTTGTGGAAGTGTACATAAGACTGTAAGCGTAAACTAAATTTGCATGCGCAAGAGAAGCTTTGTAAAGGTGTAAATCGCATTTCAAGCGTAAGAAAAAATTATTTGCAGCATTTTACTGTTACTTGTTGCGTAATTCATGTATTGTGTAACTCCAGCTTCATGCTAAAGCAAATTAAATATGATCTGCATGCTTCTGACTTCCATTTTTCTGCGCTTACACTTTTGGCACATTTTTTTCACCAAAAGATATAGATATATATAAGATATAGAGTTAGCAAAAGTTATTATGAGCATTGTAATGTTTAAAGTGGATGTCATAAATGGCGTTTTTTTCTTCAGTTTTAACAGCTATAAGAAGCTGTCAGTTTTGTGTTCACATGAGGTCAATATTTCAAATATGCCATAAACATTTAAATTCTACACTTCATATCTATCTAATCTTTCTTACTGACATTACAGTCAAGTTCAAGTAGCTGCCACAAAACTCTCAGACTTTTCCACCCACAGGATTGGTTTATACCATATAGTGATGAAATGGATAATTATTAAACTATGGCTTTTTCTTGATTAAAAGAAACCTGTCCAGCAATGAAGAACTGTATTTGCCACTGACTTTCCTTCATGCATTCTTTACATCATTTCACCACACAAAAACTTTTTGAAATCCTTATGAAATTCAGGCGCTCGTATTGTAGTATTTTATTTTGAAGATTTTTAATAGTTCTGTCTGGTTTAATATAAAATAATTGTTCTACTCTGTCCAACATGCCTTCAGTTGGATGCATCCACCACATGAAAGCTCATTGCCCCCTACTGGCTGTAAGAACTCAATGTACAGTTGAAAGATGGATGTGGTCTGCTGTAAATCAGTAGGAACTGATCTGTCCATGCTGGATATTGAGGATTTCATCACAGAAATCTGTCAGCTGAAGAAAGAGGTGGCTTCACTGGAGACAAACTTGGGTTTGTTTCTTCCTTTAATCTATTATGTTAACTGGTGTATCAACAAACGGTTTTACATGCTCATTTGAAGTTTCTTCAAGCTTAAGGTGGCAGCTCCACATGGTTTTTGGCTTGTACTCATGACATAATGAGGTTTGAGAGCAGGTTTAGGGAGATGTTTGGGAGAGGTCACGCTGCACCAATATACACAGAAATATTTTCAGAATTTATATTTGCTTTTATGTTTTTTGTGTTTGAAACATGCAAGTCAAAGTTAATAGAAATTTTACTATGTTCCTCCCAAATAAAACTCATTTTCTGATCAAGAAACAGCCTCAACATCCAAAGATCAGCTGAAGACCAAGAGTTTTCTCCTGCAGGAAAACATTCAGCAAACAGGGAAATTTAGCGAGGCATGAGAGAAAACACACAGAGCCGAAAGACTACAAGTGTAAGAGATGCAACATCAGCTTTCCTACCTTAAAAGAGAGAAGACATCATTCAAAAGAGCACAGCGTGAAGAAGGAGTTTCGCTGCGAGCAGTGCGGGAAGGTTTCCGTTCTCTTCTGGTAATCTGAAGATTCACATGAAGACACACACTGGCGAAAAACCTTTCCACTGCAGCGAGTGCGACAAGCATTTCAGCACCAAACAATCTCTTATTGTTCATAAGCGAATGGGTTTGGAACGACATGAGGGTGAGTAATTAATGTTGAATGCTGTGACTGTAGTCATGTTTGATTCTGTAACTACACCATTCTGTGGTCAAAAAGCACCTATTCAAACATAGTTGTATATTTTCTCTTTTTTTTAATCAACTTTTTAAATATTTTAAACAATTTTATGACATTATCTTTAATATGCACTAAGAAAGAAATTATGGGGGGGGGGGGGGTGGGTGGGGGGGGGGGGGGGGGGGTGGAAATCATTGGTAAATAATAAATTGCATGTAATGTGTTAACAATCTGAGTACTATTTTGGATATGACACACTCAAGCCCTGGAAACAAGGTTATAATGTATTATTATTATTATTTTATGACCAGAATCACGTAAATATGGGTCTGTTAAATAGATATGTTAATTAGAATCAAATAATTAAGCTTTATACACACACACACACACACACACACACACACATACAATGTGTATGTATGAGGAAGGTTGGATTCATAATTAAACAGCAATTTTGCATTTAATGTTTTGCATTGCTAATTCCATTTACAATTGATTAGATGGAACAAACATACAAAATAAAAGGGATGCACTTTTTTATTTAATAGTCGTGCTGGTTATTATTTGCTGATTCTTAAATCAGTTGAGGATGAATCATTTGTATTAGGGAAGGAGGGACACCTTGTGGTTGGAGTATTTCACACACTGGTGATATACAGTCAGAACAGCAGACAAGAAACTACGACGTGACGTCTCTCTTGGCATGAGGAGGAATGCAACAGTTTTGGAATGTTTTTATAGGTTTTAGGAAATCTGAAGAGCCTTTAATGTCTTCCTTGGAGCTTGTCTTGTAGGCGGAACAGTGCTATTGAAAGAACTAAAGACTTTCAGGACGTGAAATAATAGTCAGATAGAGACTGATTTTCTTTGGGAATTTCATACATCACGAACCTTCAGAAAACCTACAGAAATACATAACACATACAAACTATTCACGGTTTCCTAAAATGGAGCTGAAATGGGTATTTCTTTTGGGTGAGTAGATTTAGTTTGACTGTGAATTCACGTGTGTGGTGAATGTATTTGTGACATCCTGAAGTTTGATTAGTAGTCAGACTTATGGGAATATGTGTCAGAGACCGTAAAGACGTTAATCTGTGTGTGTGTTTGTCTTAAAGAGTATTCTCGTCGATTTCCGTTGTTAGTAATCTTAAACCAGAGAGACGTGAGCATGTTCACACCAAAGTATCGCGTTCATTCTCTTCTGCACCAACACGACACGCACACAAAACAATTGATATTAAGAATGATAACGTCCTATGGGGAAATGATTGTAAAATACTGTGCGCGAGTTTGTGTTTCGTAAGACGTGAGCAACCCACATGGATCCAGCGACCGTGAAGGTCTGCCTCCAGACACGTCTACAGAGATGTGTTTGTCTGATATCCACTGTTTCCCAGACTTTAGTCGCACTTCTGCCCACCTTCAGTTCTGTTCTTTTAAAGGAGTGGAGGCCAGTGCAAACATGTCCCTCACAAAAACTCCTCTGTCTGAAGAGGAATACAAGTCCTGTCCTCAGCGTCTGATACACGCTGCATCGATTATTTATGAAAATCATTGACTCGTCCTTATGCTGTAATCATAAACGGTCATATTTACACAAGCTGACATTTCTCTAACATTTAAATAAAGATGTTTAAAGAGAAGCTACTGTTTAAATACAAGTCAAACTGCTTTTGACTTGTATTTAAACAGGAGTTTTACTTAAGTGAAAAAGTACAATTTTAATAATATTTCAACAACATTTCTTTTTTTAACTGGATATTATAATACATTTTCAGATGAAAAATATTTGCTCCAAGTGGATGGTTCTGTGAAGACATAGATATATATATTTTTTAATTTTTAAGGTATGCATAGGTGAAAAATGATCTCAGTTTCAAGTGATGGAATGTCAGGACTGTTTGTCTGATGAAACCAGAAGGATTTTTCTTGTTATGATTTATTGTTATTTCTACAAATTGCTTAATTTGTCCGTAACAGAGTTGACAAACAGTACCATAAAGACATCGGTTTTTCCTTTAAAAGTAAAAAAAAAGAAGTAACTTGTGTTTGGCAAGCACTGAATTATTAAAATTGAATATGTTTTCAATAAGATACTGAAAAAGAGAAATCTGTTAGTGAAAAGTTTTTTTTTTTCTTAAAGAGGTCATATGATGCTGCTAAAAAGAACATTATTTTGTGTATTTGGTGTAATGAAATGTGTTTATGCGGTTTAAGGTTCAAAAAACACATTATTTTCCACATACTGTACATTATTGTTGCTCCTCTATGCCCCGCCTTCTGAAACACTTTGATTTTTACAAAGCTCATCATTCTGTAAAGCGAGGTGTGCTCTGATTGGCCAGCTATCCAGTGTGTTGTGATTGGCCGAATGCCTCAAGCGTGAAATGGAAATGTTACGCCTCTTAACACACTGTGATGCATTATCCGGCCGGAGCAACGAGACAAAAACATAAAACCCATTATAAACGTGATAAAAACATGATTTTAGTCAGGTTTTCTTTTGGAAGGCAAAAACAAAATAGTTTTGCTTTCTCAACGAAACACACACGACATGACGGCGGCGGCAACAATACTACAACCAGAATAAAAGTTACGCCTTCTTTCTCTGCATGAACATTTGGGCGGCGTTATGCAAATCTTCCCACATAGTGATGTAGAGATGTGGGGCGTGTTAGAATGAGCTGTTTTAGGAGGGTGTGGACGAGTCTCAAGTTTTATAAAGAATATCTCTTTGAATTTGAGACTTTAGTCTTTGCAACTTTACAGATCTTCTTTATTCACCAAGAGCTTGTAACACTTCAAAGAGAAAAGAAAAACTGAAATCGCATCATATGACCCCTTTAACTTTTTGCAATGCCAAATGCATCTCCAATTACAGAATCACCCACATGTTTGTTTTCCTGTCACCTCCCAGGTCTCTTTCTGCCGTCATGCAGTGGATGTGCCATTGGATATAGATTTGTTAAAAGGAAATGTGTTGGTAATTATGACTTTATTTATGAATTGCGTCATTTGAATAGTAAACGTCTGTATCCCGGATCGCACACGTACATCTGCAAGATGTCTGTTAAAGATCTCTTGATCTGGAAAGCATCTGTCTACAAACGTCTTTCAGATGTCAGTTTTACATACATTCTGAATCATAAACTTCTTAAAGACATCTAATAGACGTCTATTTGACATCTAAAAGGAGACAACCTATAGACGTATTGCAGATGAGCAAACTCTCTAAAAAATACATCTTGCAGAAGTAAATGCAGACGTCAAATAGACATCTCCGAGATGCACGTGTGCTATCAGGGATGTCACTCAAATGAGGGAGATTGTGTAGCTGTACACAACTCTTCTAGCCATTACAGTTAAAATCCATCTTTCCTGATTGTACTCGTGTGTCTGTCTCTCTTTCAGATGAGGATGAGTGTGTTGTTTCCCCGACTGCATGTGGCGATCACGCTCAGTGTGAAAATACAGAGGGAAGTTACAACTGCATTTGTAATGAAGGATTCAAAAAGAGCTCAGTACAAACATGTGAAGGTACGAGAGAGGATCATTATATGTACATTTATCATGCAGCACAATCTTTAAATGCAAAGTGACTTACTAAACATTGTAAAAATCATTTTGTTATTAAAGACACTCTATTTGAACGTCATGTTGACTTTAGCTTTATAATTTATAATTTAATTATGTCATTTGTACTAAAAATTATATTTCGCACCAACTTCTGTCAGATATAAATGAGTGTTTCGAGAAGGAATCTCCGTGCTCGGCTCATATGACGTGTAATAACGCAATTGGTTCCTACAAGTGTATTTGTCCACATGGATACCAGGAGATGGGCAAAGGAGATTGTGAAGGTGAGGGCTACAATAATGTCAAAAATTCTAATTCATCATCGTAAATCCTCAAAAGATTTTAATTTATATATATATATATATATATATATATATATATATATATATATATACCTTTTTTTTTTTTTATGTATGGACACTTATAACACTATAATTTGTATTATATCACATTTGCATCAAATTACAAAAAAACTTTTTTTACTCTTATGCGAGGGTGTTTCTAATGCAGCATCTATGGGAGCGATGGAAAACTTGACATCATTCTCTCATCTGACCGCCGTTATCAATCTCTCTTAATTTTTTCCTTTGATTGAAAGTCATGAAAACACTATCGTGGAGTTTTTTTTTTTTTTTGAGCAAATGGGAATGCAAAACATATATTTGTGGAACTCTCCCGTCCACTGCTCTTCAAGTTAACCCAGCTGTGACAACTTCAGCTGCTGTGAAACCCGGAAATGTGTAAAAGGTCCATTGGCTGCTGCCATTAACTAACTGAGTCTATTAAGACATACTCCCGTTTTGGCCAGGTTGTCTATTCCATTTTTTTTCCTCGCTGGTTGAGCATTGTAACAAACCATTTCAAAGTAGTTTAGGGTATTTTCATGAACATAATCTACAGGAATCTCAGTAATGACAGCCAGGTTTTGTTTCACTTTTGCTTTTGCAGTTGCATACACAAATATGTGCTGAATAAACATGACTCACTCAGACAGAATTTTCAGATCCAAAACACAAAGAACCATCTGTTAGAAATTATTATTTGTGTTGTTGCGTGATGTATAAATACTGTAGGGTTTAGAAACTCGAAGTGCATGGAACAAAAGCCTGAATGTCCCTAGTCTCACTAATATTTGTATATAAACACAACAACACTGCTTGCATCTGCATGAAGCACGTGTATGTCTTTCTGCCAATGGATGTGGATGAGTGTGTGTCCTCGGTGTGTGGAGTTCACAGCAGCTGCTTTAACACACCTGGCAGTTTCCGCTGCATCTGTTCTCCAGGGTTTCAGAGACATGAGAACAGCACCAGCGGCCCCTGTGAAGGTGAGGGCCAGAGCCCTGCTGCTGCTTATAATACTGATCTCAACATCAGTCACATCAAATGTGTCTAATCATGTAAAAATGACATTAACAGAGACTGTTTTCCCATCTTCTCTCTCTCTCTCTCAGACATCAATGAGTGTTCAGATCCAGATGTTTGTGGCACAAACGCCAACTGCTCCAATCATCAGGGCAGCTACAGCTGCAAATGCCACGAGGGTTACAGTAACTATGGCAACAACCAGTCAAAATGCATCAGTGAGAATTATACAACACTATTCGCTTCATTTTAAATGCAACGATGCATTTTTAGGTTGTTCTTTTCATTATGCGGCAGCTGCTGAGAATCTTCAATCAGTTTTTTAGCTGTCATCTGTTTGATTATTGTTTTATCTTTACTGTGGTTGTGCACAGAAATGAACTGCGATCAGTTTGAACCCGAGTCTGATGGAGACCACACACCGAAGAAGGTAAAATGTGTACTTCTCCTTATGATTACTATTGGTAGATATACAGTCAGACTCATATAGATTGATTTGCACGTGTCTTCTTCTAGCTGAAGCATTTGATGTCACTGTTGAAGAACAGCTGTGAGTCTCTGAATGATCCAGGTGGAGAACATTTCACTGGAGAGAAGCTACTGCAGGTGAAACACTCACTGCAGGATATATATTCACACAGTAGTTTGTGATCATGACTCACACAGTGGTGAATGAACGTCTCTGATTTATTCCACAGAACTTGTGCAGTTCCTCTGACGAGCTTCTGTCGGATGGAAACATGGCTGACGGGAAGATGCTGAATCAGTTTCTGGACGCGGTGGAGAACAGCATGCGTCTGATCGGACCTCAGCTGAAAGAGCCTGTGACCAGGATGGAGACGCACAACACCTGTGAGAAACAACACACATTACAGTTCAGACACAGGCACACTGTGGTACTGAAAACTGAAAATAAGGCATATTTATTATTCAGAGGGATTTACACACACATTCAGATTTAATAGTGTGTTTAATTAAGATTGAAAGCAGTTGTTCTGTATCATCATGTGATTGACAGTCGCTGAGGTTGCAGTCATGAAGAGTCAGACTCCGCCCAGTGGGCGTGTCACTCTGAGCACAGGCTCCGCCCTCTTCAGCACCAGCTGGGAAACAGTTGTAGGGAAATCATATCCAGGTACAAATAAACACGTGCACATATATGTACTAATGAAACCATCAGCTCTTTCATGAGGAGTAAATGTTCTCTTGTTCACAGGGTTTGCGTTTGCGGCTCTGGTCAGTTATAAAGATCTGAACTCATCCAGAGATCTGCTTCACAAGATGAGCAGAGAGAGATCAGATGATGAAGAGAGACGCGTCACTTATCAACTCAACTCTAAAGTGGTGACGGCCGTCGTCAGTAATGCAGAAACCAAGCAGCTGTCAGAGCCGGTGACGCTCGTCTTTACACACGAGGAGGTGAAGATACTGACAGATCAGCTCATGACCAGCACAAGATCTCACTGGAGACACACACATTTCACTTGAAGAAAATCAAACATTCATGTATTTTTTTCAGTTTTCTGAACTGTCAATCATTTTTTTTCAGGAGAGGGCGGAGTCTGAGGGCATGGCTTACTCCTGTGTGTACTGGAATGAGGCTGAGGGGGCGTGGTCTGGGCGGGGCTGTGAGAAGGCGGAGTCTAACAGCACTCATACAGTGTGTTCCTGCTCTCATCTCAGTAGTTTCGCTGTGCTCATGGCTCTCTATCCTGTCCAGGTACATCTGTGAGCCAGAAAACGGGGATTTAACATATTTAATTCAGATTCTAGATGAAATGTTGATGATTTTCCCTCTTCCTCTCCTCCAGGACTCGTTTGATTTGGTGTTGATCACTCGTGTGGGTTTAGTTCTGTCTCTGCTCTGTTTGTTTCTCTGTATCCTGACGTTCAAGTTCTGCCGCTCCATCCAAGGAACCCGGACCAGCATTCATCTTCATCTGAGCATCTGTCTCTTCATCGCAGACCTCGTCTTCCTCTGCGGGATCTCCAGCACTCACAATAAGGTGTGTTTGAGTGCAAAAACTGCAGCTAACAGGGAACATTCTCAGAACTCTGGCCAACATTCCGGAAAGGTTCCCTCAAAGTTATAAACAAACATTCTTCCAGAAACTTTAATAGAACATGTGTTCAAAGTGATCTGCTCTTGAATTATGTTTGTCCAAACATAAGCACAAAAACATCTTTAACTCATTCACGGATCGTATATCTGAAACATTTGTAGGTGGATGTTTCTACGTATTTTAGAATGTTTAGAAAACCTTCAAAAGTAACATTCCTGTAATGTTTGCAAAATGGTCAAAATGGAATGTTATTGTTCATGTGACCAAGAAATAAAGCATTCTTAAAAAATTAGGAAGAATCAATAAATTCTGAGTAATTAACTGGTATTGTGTGAATAACTTTGTGGATGTAATATAATCTAATTATGAGTATTTAATGTAGATTACATGTAATCAGTTCTACGCAGCCCTAGTAATACATAAACAAACAATTATTGTAAGCATACCGGAGCATGATCTGACGTGTGTTTCTCTCTCAGGTAGCGTGTGGGATTGTGGCCGGTCTGCTTCATTTCTTCTTCTTGTCTGCGTTCTGCTGGATGCTGCTGGAGGGGGTTCAGCTCTACCGGATGGTTGTGCTGGTGTTTCACACCACATTAAAACATCTCTACATGTGTGCGGTGGGATACGGAGTCCCTCTCGTCATCGTCATCATCTCTGCCATCGCCTTCCCAAAGGGATACGGCACTAAACGACAGTGAGTTTCTGCCTCCAGCGCTGTTTAGCTGTAGAAGTGTGTCTACAGTAGCTAAGCGTTATATATCACTCTGGTTGCTTTTACAGACCTGTCAACCTGTACACATTTCCATGTTAACTTTGGTTAAAAAAACTATTTATTTATTGAACTGTGGGCTGACTGTATTGTTTCATCCCTCCTGTTTACTCTTAAATACTGTATAACAGAAATAAACTCACAAACTGAGTGCAGCCCCTGAGTACCAACCTAGGAAAAAGATTTACCATTAAATATCTATATTTACTGTAGATGGTACTACATTGATGGTAAAAAGTTTTTCCAAGGTTGGCAGGTCGGCTTTTATCAGTAATTCATATTCAGGCTTCAGAAACACTCCTTCAGCTGCCTCATGGTCAAACATCAACTCAGGAGCTGTAAATCCAGTTTAATCATTCACGGAGTCTTAGACGTATTGGCGTTCCAGTCACAATATGTTATCATTATAATAACCTCCTTCAGGGGCCGGTGACGTGTTTCTGTGCCTGCAGTGACTGTAAATGACAGAAAAGGAGGAGGAGACACAGGCAAGATCTAATCAAGGTTCATCAGTTATAAAGTTAGACTTGAACTTTCTGCGGAAGAGCAAAGAAAATCAGTAGGGCATGACGTAATGAGGGTTATTGTCATTATTAGAGTATTATCATCAACCAAAACGAAATCTAAAACCTTAAAAAATATATCCTTGAAATAACCGACAAAACAACAAATTTACTATAACTTTAAAATGAAAATATAAAAATAAAAACAAATTTTAAAATATTAATTAGAAACTATTATAGTATATCAAGACACCAGAATAGCACTGGATGGTTTTAATACAGTCAGAGGTGATGTGAAAGAGGGATGAGCGAGTCTTGTATGCTGTGAGCATGTGACTAATCTTCTTTATTATCCTGATGTGTGTTCCAGCTGCTGGCTCTCTCTCGATTGTTATTTCATCTTGAGTTCTTCGTGCCCGTCTGCATCGTCATGATCCTCAATTGTTTTTTCTTCATCATCACTGTGTGGAAACTGGCCCAGAAGTTCTCCAGCCTCAGTCCAGACCTCTCCAAGCTCAACAAGATCAGGTCGGTGTGTGTTTTGATGCCCAAATTGATTCAGTCAGTCTTGATTTTATTTCTGTCAGTGGTTCTGATGAAGTATATTTGGTGTGTAGGAGTTTCACGGTGACTGCTGTGGCTCAGTTGTGTGTTCTCGGAGGAACGTGGATCTTCGGCTTCTTTCTCTTCCAGGAGGAAGGGACTGAAGTCATGTTGTACCTCTTCACGATTTTAAACAGCCTGCAGGGGGCATTCATCTTCATCATGCACTGCCTGCTGTCCAAACCGGTATTTAAAACACTCCATGACTCAGAAACCACACGGTGACACACTCACCCACTGAACGCTTCCTAACAGGGGTTTGGTTTAGACTTAACATCTCACAGGATTTCAGTGGTTTAAAGTAATAGTTCACCTAAATAAAAATAAAAAAAAAATAAAAATTCTGATATGATTTAGTCACACTTTTCGGAGAATTTTACAAAATGTCTCACTTGTGGTTATCCATATAATGGCAGGTTATGACCTTCTTCAAGCTTTAAGAAAAAGGATACAGAAGCATCAGAATGATCCCATGTGATTCATGCCACATACACCAAGCAATCTGAATTAGTGGTTTACCGATATTTGCCGTTTTTAAATTATCGGCATTGACCGATAAGATTTACGGTTCGGCCGATAAGTGTCACAAGCAGCTTTTATTTAGACATCGTCAGGACATTTATATTGACAGCACTAAAAAAGGCAGCATCTGAGCACAGATACTGTACAAGCATAATTTTTAAATCCTTGATTTCAGACTGTGCTCCGGTGTATCCAGTTTTTATATTCACTTTGTATCCATGTTATATTCACTCTACTGTATGCATATTCCCAGTGCTAATTATATATCTATATATATATATATATATATATATATATATATATATATATATATATATATATATATATATATATATATATTTTTTTTTTTTTTTTTTTTTTTTTGGGTGAACTGTTGGTTACAGCATTTACGTCCTTTTTATTCATAATTTAAACACTTTATTTGTGACAAATACTACATTAAGATTATTACAGATTTATTTTTGGTCAAGTTCAAGTTATTTATTTTACAATCTGATACAATTTACAAAATGTATAAAAACTTTAAATTTCATTCTTTTATTGTTATGCATGTTATTTACATAGTGTAGCATCATATAGATCATATTATATTGTGCCACCCTGCTTTCTAATATATCTGCATCATTCATAAAATGAA